>NC_043703.1:64218778-64254231 GCF_006229205.1 Suricata suricatta | reverse complement strand
CGGGGCCGGGACTGGGCTGCAGCAGCTGCGGGAGCGCGGGCGCCTCGGCTGCAGCCGCTAGTGCGGGGATGTGCCTCGGCCGGTTCTCATTGAAATGCGGCGCTTCGCACAGCCTCACTCCAGCCTCGCTCCGGAGGAGGGCGGCGGCGGCGGGCGCGCTCCCTTTTCTTGTGGCTCCCTCACTCACACGCCCTCCCCGCTCCCCTCTTCTCCTCCTCCGCGTGCGCGCTCCGGTGCCCCCGCCCTTCTTGGCAGGGCGCACCCACCGCGGCTGCGCCCAGGGTCCTCCCCTCCCTGCGCCCTCTATGACCGCAGCGACCTCGGTGCAGCTGGCTTGAACAAACCCCCAGACCTCCCCCATTCCTCGGAAGTGGTTGTCTGGAGATAAGGGAAGATTGGATGGGGGCCTGGGGACGGAGGAAGAGAACATGGAAGGGGCCAGGGCTGAGCCAGGAAAAGTGTGAGACGGAGAGGGGAGAAGGGAGAGGTGGAGAGGTGGCGCAGCGATGAGGCCCCCTCCCTCAGGGGAGACCAGGGAAACTGTTACTTCCTCGTCCCCCTGCACACTACCCTCCCCCCCAACACACACACGCTCTATGTGGCTTAATGATTTAACACTTTGACCAGGATTATGGAAGCCAACGCGACCCACTCCCATCACTCTTGTCCAAGAGGCATCCATGCATTTCTTCCAGAGAGGACCTACCCTCTACTCTTCCAATCTACACTCTGGTAGTCTCCTTATTGGGAAGGACCAGATCTGTTCATAGACCCCACCAGTCATCTCCATTTGACGCCAGGACTTGAGGCACCCTTAAAATAGTGAACTCTGCTTAGAGCCGAATATGTCACACCAGGCACTTTATAACCTAAAGGTCGGGTTTCACTAAGAGATCTAGGGGTAGCCAGCTAGTGGTCAGCGCTGGAAAGCCCCAGGAGCTCACCACAAGCCATCCCTCCAGGGGCAAGAATGTTCCCAGAAGCCAGGCCCTTCACAGCTTCCTCCAGTCTTTGCACAAAAGTCCAGGGAGTGAGAGCAGTTGGCTAACTTGTGAAACCTTAGCCTGCTTCACTGGGCAGCCTCAATTTTGGTCCAGTTTATCTCCTTCAGTCAAGTTGCTTGGGACGTGTATCTGTCCCACATGCATACACACGTGTATTTTTTCTCTCTTCTTAAGCGTAAAACTTTCTGTGGAAAATCAAAATTCTATTTTTCTCTTGCCCAGTGAGCCCAGTTACATATTCAACTCGATTAATGAGAGCGAATCTGAAATACTTTCAAAGTATTACGTAAATACTAAATAATTAACATTTGTTATAATGTGCCACTCTAATGAGATACATATTGCATATTCAACAAGTTGCTGAAATGTTTATTTTTGAACTAGTTAATAGTCCAGGGATAAGGGCACATGAACCCATCAAATTAACTATAAAGTTATCCCTTCAAATTCTAATGCAAAATGAGGGCCCCAGGGGTAAGTCCAGACAAAGTGAGAAGCCAGGTGTATTTTCTTGAGAACAGAAATCAGAACTTCTATTTATCTTTCAAGGGACAAATGTCATGCAATTTCTGCCAAAATGCTAAACCAAAAAATAAATTCTGTTTCCTAACCCCTATGGATAATCTATCGGGGTCATGTCTTAAGCACTTTAAGTAATTCAACCATAACTTACCGGGGTAGCTGGTCTACCTGGGACAGGCAGAGAATGTCTTTAAAACAACAACACAACACCTTGGAGTTGGATTCTCTCAGTTGCAAACTGCTCTCACTAGGAATAGTTGAGCATCATTAACTCTTTCGGAAACCCGGGGACACTGATAATAGATGGACACACACTAAGTGGTACCCACTGGCTGTAGTCATATCATTTAGTCAGAACAGCAGGCGGGTACTAACTGGCACCCAGTGACCTGACAGAAGTAATTACACGAGTGCATAAGTTACTTCTAGAAAGTTTAATGAATCTAGCCAGGAAACTACTAAGTCAAGTAATTTTCAAAAAAAAAAAACTGATGTTACTTCTTTACATTCCCAGGTATCGAAGTGACAGGAATTAATGTATCCTTTCTTCATGAAAATCTGAAGCTAATGGAGATCTCACTCCAACTCCCCAAAGCTAATGCTGGTTAAGCTGTGCACCCCAATTGCTGCTCCTGGCAGACAGCCACAGCTCCTACAGGATCGACAAGGGCTTGGTCCCCACAGCGCTGTCCATGACTCCCGGTCACCCAGCGTTTGCTTTCTGCTGTGCCACGGCTTCTATACATTTTCCTATTTCATACTCATAGCATTCAAGGTAGGCATCAGTATCCTTACCTCACAAATGAAGGAATTTAGGCATAGGGAAGTTACATCATCTGCAAAAAGTCATGCAGCTAATGAGTGTTGAGCTACCTCCATTTTTAAAATGCCTATGTTTTAAAATTCAAGTCAGTTTTCCAGTTGCTATGGCCATATGCTTATTAAACACTACCAAATTCTAGTCTGAAGTGTATTCTCTTTTGGAAAATACAGTCTTTTAATCAATGAATTTGTCATTTCATAACAGAGAGAGAGAACAACTCTTGGCTGTAGTGAACACTGCTTTCTTTAGTGATGGGTATCATCAAAAGTATCTATTTTGAATTGAACTTTTCATGAAAGTGTTTGCATCACCTCTGACTCAGGTTGGTGGACAACTTTAGCTACATGTTGTTGTTGTCTTTGCCCTGAAAGTAAGTTTTCAGGTCCAAACCAAGGAATAATAAAGAGAACTAAAGAAAAATAATTTTTAGTTGACCATATATCTCTTTCCAGATACCTTTTATTGGCTTCTTCTTAGAAAATAATCTCCATCATGTAGATTCAAAGAGAATAAAAGAAAACGGGATTTAGCAGGAAGAGATGCACTTTCTGTTCTTCTCTCTAGAAGGGAATTTACTCTGTCCCATCCATAATCTCTCTGCAGTCCTTCCCTGGGGCCAAGGGCATGCAGTGCTCCAGTGTTGGGTACCTAAGCATATTAACTGGCCACCACAGTTGTGAGAAACAGCTTTATAGAATATGGTGGTCATTGTGATTTTCCTTGTGTTTCATCCCATATAGTAAGGCTCTTTATGGCACTTCCCACATCTTTTCATAATTCCCCCCTAATCGCACAGCGCTTACTCTGCCTTCTGTTAGAAAGACAGAAACCCGGTGATGAGGGACACTGACAGCAGTCTGTCCAATTTTTACCCCACCATGAATTCCCTCTATAACGAGTGGTCTTTCGGCCTCCTAACTGTGGCCCATGTGACAAAAGTAGAGAGAAGTAAGATTATCCTCTGAGAGTTAAGCTAGATCACAGAATTCGAGACACAGTGGCCGAGATCTCTATAAATAATTTTTTAACTAGCGATGTACCTGTGGCTTGGCACTCCAAGTATGCCGAGGGGCCAAACTACACAAGGTACCAGGACATGCACAAAGGAGGCAGGGACTCTACCTCCCCAAGAGGCCCTCTCTAAACTGCCAGAGAGCTTCCCAAAGAGCTTCCCAGAGCTCATTTCTCCCTGTCCTGTGTAATCCCTAAAGGGCAGTTTCCCCTGGCGGAAGAGAGTGCAGCAAAGCGCACCCTCTCCTGGCCCCTCTGCTGGGCTCCTCCTCACATTAAAGTGAGATACCCTTCCCCTTGGCCTTCTCTTTCAATTTACAGGAGAATAAATCTACTGACCCTGCCTTTTACTTGACAGCCCTATTATATGCTACCAAATTCTATTCTTCACTAATCCCCAGCCCCTCAACCATTTCTTTTTTTTTAATGTTTATTTTTGAGAGAGGGAGAGAGAATGCAAGTGGGCAGAGGGGGGGGGGGACAGAGGATCTGAAGTAGGCTCTGTGCTGACAGCAGAGAGCCAGATGTGGGGCTCAGACTCACAGAGGATGAGATCATGACCTGAGATGACATCAGCGCTTAACCCACTGAGCCACGCAGGCGCTCCAGCCCTGCAGCTCTTTCTCACACGATGGGGTTTGGAAGTGTCAGTGGTGTGTCCCTACCTCCCTCCACATCTGCTCTCAGAACCGGAAGTAGGGCGACAAGGGTGGTCTGCCTGGGGAGGCTCCAGGAGCTCCAAGGTTCTCAACACATTGCTTCTATTAACGGAGCCTGACATCAGATCAGGGTCTCTGGCAGGCGTGCTGCACTACTGACTCAGGAAGTCAACTAAAATCTCCATGCATGTCACATGTTTTGTTCTTAAAGTCCCTTATCCTGTATTTGGGGCACCTAAGTCCAATGTTCTGTATTTTCCCTTATTAAATTGTCTGTTGTTATTTGATCAACCTTTCCAAACTGTTGAGCGAGGTCCTTTTGGACACATTATGTCACTTACTTCAGCTTTTTTTTTTTTTTTTTGGTCTGTTTGATTAACACTACACCAACATCCTCATCTCAGTTGCTGATCCAAGTTTTCAACAGGAACACGGTCACAGCAGGCCCTGTCAGCTCACTGCCCACGATCTCTCTCCAACTTGACCACTGAGGGCAAACGACTCTCCATGTAGTTGGTAATTACAGATATTAACATGTTCTCTACAGCAAATAAATGTCTAGAGATCTAGTAATGGCTACAATTTATGTTCTTACATCTAGGATTATAATCTTGACTTCCATACCACTTTTTCATCCATTCATTCATCCATTCACCCACGAAATCATTTTCAAGTGTCTCCAATGTGCCAGGCGCCGAGCTAGGTAGGAGTCATGAGGCAGTCACAAGGATTCTCTCTGCCCGTGGCATTGACGGCCGGTAGGCCCACAGATGTTAACCACATACTTACACAAATAATTATTTGATTTCAAAATGCCTAAGTCCTGGGAAGGAAAAGAACAAAGAGCTTCAGAGAAAGCTTCCCCAAGGAAGTAATGTTTAAGCATAGACCTGAAGCCAGCAGGCAACAGGGTGGAAGAGTATGAATCCAAGCAGAAAAAATAGCCCTGTGAGGACTGAGTGGGAAGCAGCTCGTTCTGGGAGCAGGAGCTGGGCGGGGTAGCTGCTGCGGAGCGGAAGGACGTGGGCTGTGGAGGTGGGAGTATGCCAGCACTTTGGGGTCCAGGGTCCGAGAGCCATATTAAGGAATATGAACTCTGTTGTAAGAGAAAAGGGAAATCACTAAAGAGTTTCAAGGAGAAAACTTGCCAAATCAGATTTGCATGTTTAAAAGAATTTTTTAATGTTTATTTATTTTTGAGAGAGACAGAGACAGTGACAGATTGCAAGAGGCAGAGGAGCAGAGAGAGGGAGGCACAGAATCCAAAGCAGCCTCCAGGCTCTGAGCTGTCAGCACAGAGCCTAATACCGGGCTTGAACTCACAAACTGCAAGATCACGACCTGACCCAAAGTTGGACATTTAACCGACTGAGCCACCCAGTTGCTCCAAATTTGCATGTTTAAAAGCTTCTCTTGTTTTCCTGGCTGCTGTTGGAGCATATAGAAGAAGCACGGGGGAACAAGAACAATTTCACTTTCAAGGTCTCAGTTGGAGAGAATGGCAGAGAAGAACAGTGGTGGGAGGGAAACTTCCTTCCGGCTGTACTGTTTCTCTTGTGTTGTGAATCTGAGCTTATAAAGGTATTTAGATCCATGGAGTTTAAGTCCATGGATTAAACACAGCATCTCCAAGTGAAAAGTATTTAAAATTTTAGGTTGTTATTTACACAATCATTTCAGAAAAATAATTTTAAAGTGTGTATTTCTACATTCTATCACTGCTCCAGGACATGGAACCATCCCCCTACTCAAAAGGAAAATTTTACTTAATCCTGAAAGTAACCTCAAAATAGTCACCTTTGCTAAAATGCATTTGAAGAGAATTTTATTTTGCCACATTCTTCACTCCAGAGTTTTCTTAAGTAGATGATTCACTCTGCATATTCATTAAGGCAAACTTATATTAAAATATACCACTGTGCTGAGTTCCTTTTCCTGAGACCTCTCACTGATTCTATAAGACACAAATACTTAAGAAATGACAATAGTTATGCTAGTACCCTGGAAATGTAGAATCCACCAGAAACACCTAGGGCTTACTAGACCTGGGTTCAGACAACAGTGATAGTCCTTTTATCAAATATCCATGCAGACTGAATAACTTCATCCATAAAGTCAAAGCATCTTTGGTGACTTTTTAATATATCTCAAGTTTTGTTTCATTTCATTTTGTTTTATTTTATTTTTTATTTGTAGAAGTAGATTCTGAAAGGTATCTTCCAAATAGAGAAAACTCACTGAAGTTCTGCTGTTGATAATTTTCTAGTTGAAAAAAAATCACACTATTTTATATGTATTCCTCTAAACCTTTTCATGTGTATGTACACACACAAAAAAATAGAGTCTTAAATAGAAAAATAGTGGTATGTTAATTAAATAATGTTTTGGAACTTTTATTCATTTAACAATCAACTCAAAAGGTATCACAAATCTAAATACACTAATCTAGTGTACATGTATGTGACACTAAACACTAAAATGCCACCCTACCTTTCTTAGTTCTAATAAAAAAAAACCATGAGGCCAGATGATTGAATATATTGTTGTTGGTTTTTAATCGGTAAGCATGATTCAAGTAACAAATAGACAAAAGGGAAAGGAAGCAGAACTGGCTTTACCTGGAGGACTGACTTTCCGTGTTCACAGCCTCCCAAGGCAGAGATTGGGAAACAAAGCCAAGAACACACTTAATGGGAAACACTGAAAAGGAACTCCTATTCATGAAGCTGTGACCTCAAAGGCTGTACTCTGAGTAAAAGAGTACCTGTCTCAAAATCTGGTGTTAGGGAAAGAAGGAAAATGTTCCCTAAGAATTTAGATAGACAAGGAGGAAGGAGTTGAGATGGCGGAGGAGCACGGAGACCCTGAGCTTGTCCCGTCCCTGAAATGCAGCTAGATCAGCACCACACCATTTCGCACACCCTAGGAAAGTGACCTGAGGATTAATATAACAATCTGCATAACTTAAGCCACAGAACTCAGCACGTGGTGCAGAGAGGGGAACGGGGCAAAGAAAAGCCTTGGAGGGTAGGGAGCTATTTTCATGGGGAAAGGACAGAGGAAAAAAGAGGGAGAGTGTGGCACATCTGGATGGTGGAAGAAAAGCACTCCCCCTAAAAGTAGCTAGAGAGAGAGCGAAAACAGTCACAGGACACTGAACAAGAAATCTGTTACCCAAAACCACTGATGGGAAGAAAGAAGAGGGTTTCAACACCACCAGGATTCTATAAAGAGTGGAGTGCAGAGTCTAAATTTCCAGAGTGCAGTGTCTGGTGGTGCTCTGGTGAGGAAGCAGGGCGAGTCCCCAGGAGCAGGCAGCTGAGGGGTCCCTGTGCCACACGGGGAGAGGCAGCTCCCCTGCTTGGAGAGCATGTGGTAGAGGCCAGAGAGCCTCCCCACAGGCAAAGGTCCCAAGGGACTCTGGAGAGCAGCCACATTTGCTGGTATTGGGACAAAGATGCCAGAGAGCAGTGAAACCTGGCAGCGGCTGTGTTGTGATTTGCAATAATCTCTGAACTGCCACCGCACCATCACATGAATGTTTTTCTGGGGCAAGCCAGCATCCGGCCACTGCTCAGCAAGAACCTCCCCCAGAGAGCTGGAGTAGTTCCAAGCCGCAGGGGTCTCTCAAGTGAAGGGTTTTGAAACACAACCCCTGAAACAAAACTCAGGGTATCATAATGGATAAGAAAACATGACCCATCTATATGCTGCTTACAAGAGACTCGTTTTAGACCTGAAAATATGTGCAGATTGAAAGTAAGGGAATGGAGAATGAACTATCATTCAAATGGCAGTCAAAAGAAAGTGGGAGTCACCACTTTTAAAATAAGCTGACAGGCAGAAAGCTTGGGAATGGACAGAGGCCTGAGACTTGATTGCAGGTGGGTGGGAGCACAGAGTTCTTATGCCAGAGACAAGGGAGCTGAATGCATCCATTTTTACCTCTCCTGCACATGTGAATGTGTGCATGCACACTAATCCACCCCAGTAAGCTAAGCAGCACCACCTAGTGGAGAATGGAGCTGCTACACTAAGCCGCAGCCAACTGCCCTCAAAGCACATCCCCTAGAAGACTCGCACAAATCCCTCCACCTGCTCAGTGTATGGACTATAGAGGGCTTCATACTTTCCGTTGTAGAGGAAACTGGATATAACTTCATTCGGGTTTCATTGTTTGCTGGTTCAGTTATTTGTTCATTCATTTCCTTTGCTTCTATTTTTGCTTAAACTTTTACTTTTTTCTTTTTTAGATACAGAAAGAAATTTTTATTTTTTTACTTTATTTTTTATTTTTTTATAAATATTTATTCTATTTCATTTTCCTTATTTAATTTTATTCTGTTATATAATTTTCCCCAGCTCATATATAATTCAATTTTCAAAATTTTCCTCACTTTTTTCTTTTCTTTCCCTTTTCTCTTTATTCTATCAAGCTTCTTTCAACAAGCAGACCAAAAGACACCTATGATCTAGCTACCTTTATTTGATTTTTTGTTTTGTTTTTAATTTTTAATTTAATTTTATTATTTTCTTCCTCCAAAATGATAAAATGAAGGCAATCACCCCAAAAGAAAGAACAGGAAGAAATGACAGCCAGGAGCTTAATCAACACATATATAAAAAGATGCCTGAACTAGAATTTAGATCTATGATAACAAAAATACTAGTGGGGTTGAAAAAAGAATAGAATCCCTTTATGTGGAGAAAAAGGAAATAAAATCTATTTAGGATGCAATTAAAAATTCTATAACCAAGATGCAATCTCAAACAGATGCCACAACAAAGCAGAGCAGTGCTAACAGTTTAAAAGATAAAATTATTGAGAATAATGAAGCAGAAAAGAGGGAGACAAAAGCAAAAGATTACAATACAAAACTTAAGAAATTCAGTGACTTATTAAAAAGGAATAATAATGTCCAAATTATAGGAGTCCCAGAAGTTGAAGAGAGAGAAAAAAGGGATAGAAGGTTTATGTGAGCAAATTATAGCAGTAAACTTTCCTAATCTTGGAAAGGATACAGACATCAAAATCCAAGAAGCACAAAGAACCCCCATTAGATTCAACAAAAATCGACCATCACCAAGGCATATCATAGTCAACTTCACAAAATACACAGACAAGGAAAGAATCATGAAAGCAGCAAGGGGAAAAGTCCTTAACCTGTAAGAGAAGACAGATCAGATACACAGCAGACCTATCCACAGAGACTTGGCAGGCCAGAAAGGAATGGCAGGATATGTTCAACGTTCTGAATCAGAAAAATATGCAGCCAAGAATTCTTTATCCATTAGGGCTGTCATTCAAAATAGAAGGAGAGAGAGAGTTTCCCAAACGAAAACTAAAGGAATCCATGAGCACTAAACCAGCCCTGCAAGAAATTTTAAGGGGGACTCTTTGAGTGGAGAAAAGACAAAACAAAACAAAAAAGACCAAAAGACGAAGACTAGAAAGGACCAGAGACCATCACCAGAAACACCAACTCTATAGGCAACACAATGGCACTAATATCTTTCAGTATTCACTCTAAATGTCAATGGACTAAACACTCCAATCAAAAGAAACACTGTATCAGAATGGATAAGAAAATAAGACTCATCTATATGCTGCTTATAAGAGACTCATCAAAATGGGGATGAAAGTAAGGGGACGGAAAATCATCTATCATTCAAATGGTCATCCAAAGAAAGCTGGAGTTGCCAAACTAGATTTTAAAATAAAGCCTGTAATAAGAGATGAAAAAGGGTATTCTATCATGAATAATGGGTATATCCACCAAGAAGATTTAACAATTATAAATATTTATGACTGCAACATGAAGAGATCCCAAATATATAAACCAATTAATCACAAACATAAAGAAATTCATTGATAGTAATACCATAATAGTAGGAGAATTCCACATCCCTCTTATAGCAATGGACAAATCATATCAGTAGAAAATCAACAAGGAAACAATGGATTTGAATGATATACTGGATGATATAGACTTAACATATATATTGAGAACATTTCATCCTAAAGCAGCAGAATACAGGGGCGCCTAGGTGGCTCAGTCAGTTTAGCCTCCAACTTCAGCTCAGGTCATGATCTCACAGTTCCTGAGTTCAGACCCTCCATTGGGCTCCATGCTGACAGCTCAGAACCTGGAGTCTGCTTCAGATTCTGTGTCTTGCTCTCTCTCTTCCCCTCCCCAACTCATTCTCTCTCTCTCTCTCTCTCTCTCTCTCTCTCTCTCTCTCTCTCTCTCTAAGTAAATAAACATTAAAAATAAATAAATAAGTAATGCAGCAGAATACACATTCTTCTTGAGTGCACATGAAACCTTCTCCAGAATAGATCACATAGTGGGTCACAAATCAGCCCTCATCAAGTACAAAAAGATTGAGATCATACCTTTCCTATTTTCAGATGACAACACTTTGAAACTTGAAATCAACCACAAGAAAACATTTAGAAAGACTATGAATACTTAGAGATTAAAGAACATCCTATTAAAGAATGAACTGGTTAACCAAGAAATTAAAGAGTAAATTAAAACATACATGGAAGCCAATGAAAATGAAAACACAATAGTCCAAAACCCCTGGGATGCAGCAAAGGTGGTCATATGAGGGAGGTATGTAGCACTCCAGGCCTTCCTAGAGAAGGAAGAAAGGTCTCAAATGCACACTCTAACCCGACACTGAAAAATGCTGGAAAAAGAAGAGCAAATAAAGCCCCAAGCCCACAGAAGATGGAATTAGAGCAGAAATCAATGATATCAATGATACCAAATGAGACCAAAATTAAAAAAACAAAAAACAAAAAACAGTAGAACATATCAATGACCTGATCAAAAAGAAAAAGGAAAGGACCCAAAAAACAAAATTATGAATGAAAGAGAAGATATCACAACCAACAGTGCAGAAATACAACCAATAATAGGAGAATATTAAAAGCAATTATATGCCAACAAATTGGGCAATACAGAACAAATGGATAAATTCCTAGGAACTTACAAACTACCAAAACTGAAACAGGAAGAAATAGAAAACCTGAATAGACCCATAACCAGTAAAGAAACTAAATTAGTAATCAAAAATCTCCCAACAAACAGGAGTCCAGGGCTGATGGCTTTCCAGGGGAATTCTACCAAACATTTAAAGAGGAGTCAACATGTATTGTTTAGAAGCTATTCTAAAAATATATAAATGAAAGGAAAACTTCTAAATTCATTCTATGAGGCCAGCATTACCTTGATTCTAAAACCAAGACCCCACTAGAAATAAGAACTACAGACCAATTTCCCTGATGAACAAGAATGCAAAAATCCTCAACAAGATTAGCCAGTCAGATCCAATAATACACTGAAAGAATTATTCAACATGACCAAGAGGGATTATACATGGGATAGAGGGCTGGTTCAACATCCACAAAAGATTGTGTGATTGTTCATGAAGGACTATTATTCATAAAAGCCATACATGAAAGACCCACCACTATATCATCCTCAATGGAAAAAAACTGAGAGCTTTCCTCCCAAGGTCAGGAACATGACGGGGATGTCCATTTTCACCACTCTTATTCAACATGGTATTGGAAGTCCTAGCCTCGCAATCAGAAAACACAAAGGAATAAAAGGCATCTAAACTATCAAGAAGCAAGTCAAACTTTCACTCTTAGCAGATACTATGATAATCTATATGGAAAACTCAAAAGATTCCACAGAAAAACTGCCAGAACTGATCCATGAATTCAGCAAAATCACAGGATATAAAACCAGTGCACAGAAATCGGTTGCATTTCTATACATCAATAATGAAACAACAGATAGAGAAATCAAGGAATCAATCTCATTTACAATTGCACCAAAAACCATAAAATACCTAGGAATAAACCTAACCAAAGAGGTGAAAAATCTATACACTAAAAATTATAAAAAGCTAATGAAAGAAATTGAAGAAGAAACACACAAAAATGGAAAACCATTCCATGCTTATGGACTAGAGAACAAATATTGTCAAACTGTCATTCCTACCCAAAACAATCTACATATTCAATGCAATTCCTATGAAAATAACACTAGCATTCTTCACAGAACTAGAACAAACAATCCTAAAATTTATATGCAACCAGAAAAAAACCCAAATACCAAAGCAATCCTGAAAAATGAAAACCAAAGCAGGAAGGATCACAGTTCCAGACTTCAAGCTGTATTAAAAGCTGTAATCATCAAGATAGTATGGTCCTGGCACAAGAACAGACACATAGATCAGTGGAACAGAAAAGAGAACCCAGAAATGGACCCATAAACATATGGCCAACTAGGGGCACCTGGGTGGCTCAGTCAGTTGAGCGTCCGGCTTTGGCTCAGGTCATGATCTCACGGTTCGTGGGTTCAAGCCCTGCGTTGGGCTCTGTGCTGACAGCTAGCTCAGAGCCTGGAGCCTGCTTCAGATTCTGTGTCTCCCTCTCTCTCTCTGACCCTTCCCTGCTAGCGCCCTCTCTGCCACTCAAAAATTAAAAATAAATAAAAAACCTTAAAAAACATATGGCCAATTAATCTTTGACCTTGCAGGAATGACTGTCCAATGGTAAAAAGACAGTCTCTTCAGCACACGGTGTTGGGAAAACAGAACAGCCACATGCCAAAGAATGAACCTGGACCACTTTCTTATACCATACACAAAAATAAAATGGACAAAAGACCTAAATGTAAGACAGTAAGCCATCAAAATCCTAGAGGAGAAAAGAAGCAACAACCTCTTTGGTCTCAGCTGCAGTGACTTACTTGACATGTCTCTGGAGGCTAGGGAAACAAAAGCAAAAAATGAACTCAAGATAAAAAGCTTTTGCATGGTGAAGGAAACAATCAGCAAAAATAAAAGGCAACTGGCGGAAGGGGAGAAGATATTTGCAAATGACATACCAGATGAAGCATTAGAATCAAAAATCTATAAGGAGCGTGGTAAACTCAACACCCAAAAAACAAGTAATCGAGTGAAGAAATGTGCAGAAAACATGAATAGACATATTTCCAAAGAAGACATCCAGATCGCTAACAGAAACATGAAAAGATGCTCAACATCACTTATCATCATAGAAATACAAATCAAAACCACAGTAAGATACCACCTCACATCTGTCAGAACGGCTAAAATGAACAACTCAGGAAACAATAAATGTTGACGAGGATGCAGAGAAAGGGGAACCCTTTTTCACTGTTGGTGGGAATGCAAACTGGTGCAGTCACTCTGGAAAATAGTATGAAGGTTCCTCAAAAAATTTAAAATAGAACTACCCTATGACCCAGCAATTGCATTACTAGGTTACTTCTCCAAAAGATACAAAAAAGCTAATTCAACAGGGCATGTGTGCCCTGATGTTGATAGCCATGTTATCAACAATGGCCAAAATATGAAAGGATCCCAAATGTCCATCAACTGATGAATAGATTAAAAAGATGTGTGTGTGTGTGTGTGTGTGTGTGTAATGGAATATTACACAATGATCAAAAGAATAAAATCTTCCATTTGCAATAATGTAGGTGGAACTAGAGTGTATTATGCTAAGTGAAATAGTCAGAGGAAGACAAATAATAATTTTACTCATATGTGGAATTTAAGGTACAAAATAGATGGATAGTAAAAAGAAGACCAAAAAAAAAAAAAAAGAGGGAGACAAACCATAAGAGACTCTTAAATACAGAGAACAAACTGAGGGTTGCTAGAAGGGAGGTAGGTGTGAAGATGGCTAAATGGGCAATGGGCATTAAGGAGGGCACTTGTTGGGATGAGCACTGAAGGTAAGTGATAAATCACTAGATTCTGTTCCTGAAATCATTATTACACTATATATAGTTAACTAACTTGGATTCAAATTTTTAAAAGAATAATAAAATAAACAAAACAAAAAACTAACTACTGGAGCACCTGAATGGCTCAGTCGATAGAGCATACAACTCTTGATCTTGTGGTTATGAGTTCAAGCCCCATGTTGGGTGTAGAGACCAGTTAAAAATAAAATCTTTTTAGAAAAAGAATTTAGATACACTAACTGGGCCTCACATAGGTTTGCAGTCTAAATTCACACTATCCTTGTGGCTCAAAAAACTTTCAAGTACTCAACTCAGTTTAAATGGTCTCCAAGCATGTAGGAGAAGCAAACTAAATCCTCATTGAAGAAAATCATCTATAGTCTAGGCTTCAATAAATTACTAATAGACTTCCAAAAAATAGTCTTATGGGTAAAAAGTATCATAAGATATATCAGTAAAGAAGGCATCATGGATGATACGAGCTAGAAAAGCTAGAAAATAAAAATCAGAATCAAAATTATTTCTGTTAGTGGTATTATCAAACATGTATATAATGATGGAAAGGTGTGTATAATATGTTTAAGGAAATAAAAGAGAGGACACAGGTGTAAACCAAGAGCAAGGAATGATTAAAAAGACCAAGTATATTTTAAAAAATCAGTATCAAAAAGAATTTGAAAACATTAAAAACTAACATAACTGAAATTAAAATCTGAACAATGGCTTTATCAGATTTGTACACCTGAAATAAGATTCAAAGAATTAATCCATAATGTAACATAGAGAAATGAAGAAATAGAAGATATTAAATACTAGTTAAGAGTCAAAATACTAATTTAGTTAAAAGTTCAAAAAATACATCTAAGTAGAGTTCCAGAAAGAGAGAAGAAAGAAAGAGAATGGGACAGGGAATATTTGAAGAAGCTTATTTCTTCACTTTAATAGTTTATGTTCATAGTCTATAACTGTGGTTTATAGTGAAACTGCAGAGCACAAAAAACTGAGGAATAAGACCAATGATTTGGATCCTCCTTATTCATGGATTCCTTGTTTCCAAATTTATCTACTTGCCAAAATGTGTTTGTAACTCCAAAACCAGTACCTGCAGCCCCTTCCTGGTTACTGATGGACATGCACAGGGCGGCAAAATACTAGAGTTTTCCAGCACATGCTCCCAGCTAAGGGCCAACAAGGCCTCGCTCTATCTTAGTTCAGCTTTAGTAGTACAAACATGTGTTCTTTCCAGTCTACTGACTGCCTCATTTTTTCCCTTTTTGTACTTTTTGTTGATTTTGCTGATGAAAATGCCTCCCAAGCTTGGTGGTGAAATGCTACCTCAGTGTTCCTAAGTGCAAGAAGGTTGTGATGTGCCTGACAAACAAGTGTGTTGGATAAGTTTCCTTTAGTCGTGGGTTATGTGGGTGACAGTGCCACTGGCTGTGATTTCAATATTATGCATCAACAATCTGTACAAAACACATATAAAGTTTCATTCATATCACGGATGAAAATTTTGTGACCAGAGGCTCACAGGAGGAGCCTAACCCTGTATTTCCTCCAGGAACAATAGTTTAGTATTTGCTAGTTCAGAGTTTACAGTAACTTCATAACTTTATAGAACAAAACTACTGCAAATAATGAGGGCCGCTTTACCCAGAAAGGAATGAAATGGAAGACAGACAACAGGGGAATAACATCTTCAAGGTGCCAAGACAAGATACTTATCAACTACAATTGCAAACCAAAGAAAATCATTCTCAAGAAGAGTGGTATGAAGATATTTTTCAGAGAAACTAAAACTGAAAATGTTTACCATTCTCGCTAAAATGTTAAAAAATGTATTTCTAGAATAAAAGAATTCATTCAGGTGGTAAAAGAAATAAACAGCAAAGAAAATGACAATACAAAGTGTGTAAAAATAATAATGTGGAGTTATAAAAAGATGGAAGTAAAATTCAGCAGTGGGAGAGGTGGTTAAAATTTTAAATGTTTTGAGTTTGGAAGAACTAAAATGCTGATTAAATTTACATATTAACAGATTAAGCTTGAATGCTTACATATCTAGAAAAGTCACAAAAAGTAGATATAGTATGTATAAGTTCCAAAATAATAATTATATTAATTATTGTTTTATTATAAAATTATTCTATTACTTTTTCTAATGAAAAATAATATATAAAGGAGAATTAAAAAACATAGAAGAGTAGAACAAATAGAAAGCATGAAATAAGATGTTGGAAATAAAATGAATATGCTGAAAACTCCAATTAACAGGTCAAGCTGTTAGACTTAAGTTTTTAAATCCAGATATACGCTGTTGACAAGAGACATATCTAAGCTGTAAAGATACAATAAAAATTTAAATATAAGGATAGAGAAATCATACCACACCAACACTAACAAAATTGAGACAAGTATATCAAGGTAAAAACTTCTAGTGATAAAGAGGTCTTACATCATGATAAAATATTTAATTGATCCAGAATATACAATGGTTATAAGTAGGTATATGCAAAATAATATGACCTCAGTAATATAAGGAAAACATTGACAGAATTATAATAATAAATTGGAAAAATTTTTGACAAATTTTCAAGTATTGATATCATACAGTCAATATTCTCTCCTACAATGCAATTAAGAAGGAAATGAATAACTAAAAGGAAGTGAATTGAAAAACCCATACATTAAAAAAAATTCAAATATACTTTTAATAATACATTGCTCAAAGAAGAAATTATAATGGATTTTTAAAAAAATACTTTAGAAAACCAATGAACTAAGCATCTAGTTTCCGGAGTTAAAAAACAACAGGAAAAAAACAACATAAGGGTTTTTGAAAAGACAAATATAAGAACTTCTGATGGGAAAATTCTAAGATGACTCTCGAGATTTCTGTCTCTTTGTGCACATACCCAGTCTAATGCCCTATTGTTGCATGTGGGTGGGCATGATCTAATCAGGTGAACCCTTTTAAAAGAGGATCTAGAGACAGAAGTCAAAAAGATTCCAAGCTTTAGCAGAGGTTCTCATGTTGCTTGGAACAAAGCAAACAGCTGTGGTGTGAACAGCCCACGGGGACCACATGGCAAATAACTGTTCAGTTGTTGGAAGGTGAGAATGGTCCTTGGTCACCAGTTAGCAAGAAAATGGGGGGAAGGGAGCACAATCATGTAACCACAAATTCTGCTAAAACCCGTAAGACTGGAAGAGAATCCCAGGCCTCACTGAGAATCATAGCCAGTCAGCACCTTAATTTCAGCCTGGTGGGACCCTGAGCAGAGGGTCCAGCTAACTTATGTCCAGACTTAAGATAATAAATGGATATTGCTCAAGTTGCTAAGTTTGTGGTCATTTGTCACACAGCAATAGCAAACTAAAACAGAGCTGACTTAATATTCCAGAAAACAAAAATATAATACAGACAATCACCAAAGACAAAAGCTGGTTCCTTAAAAATACTGATAAAAATAAATCAATCTTTAGCAATATCAAGTAACAAAATAAAGAAGGTGAAAATTAGTAATAAAAAATGGACATAGCTTCAGATGCTGCAGGTATTTAAAAGATAGTAAGAGGATATTAAAACAACTCTATACCAATACACTTTAAAGCTTAGATAAGGGGTACCTGAGTGGCTTAGTCGGGTAAGTGTCTGACTTGGGTTCAGGTCATGATCTCATAGTCTGTGGGTTCGAGCCCTGCATCAGGCTTGGTACTGACCACTCAGAGCCTGGAGCCTGCTTCTGATTCTGTGTCTCCCTCTCTCTCTGCCCCTCCCTTGCTCACTCTTTGTCTCTGTCTCTCAAAATAAAATAAAGACATAAATAAATAAGTAAGTCTTAGATAAAATAAATTCTTAGAAAAAACAATTTACCAAATCTGATTCTAGAAAAAATAGAAATCAGTGTTTTCATTTTCTTTGGGTATATATCCAGTATCACTATCAAATTACTGGATTATATGGTATTTCTATTTTTTGAGGAACCTCTGTATGTTTTCCACAGTGGTTGCACCAATATATATTCCCACAAATAGAGCATAAGAGTTCTTTTTTCTCCACATTCTCGCAAACATTTATTATTTCCTGTCCTTTTGATTTTAGCCTTTCTGACAGGCATAAGGTGCTATCTCATTGTGGTTCTGATTTGCATTTACCTAACGATGAGTGATATTGAGCGTCTTTACATGTGTCTATTGGTCATCTGTGTGTCATCTTTGGAAAAATGTCTATTCAGTTCCTCTGCCCATTTTTTTAAATTGTAGGTGCTTTTCTTTCTTTTTTTGGTGTTGAGTTGTTTATATATTTTGGTTATTAACCCCTTATCAGGTATATAATCTGCAATGATTTTGTGACAACATAAATGGACCTAGATGGTATTATACTAGTGAAATAAGTCAGACTGGAAAGACAAATACCATACAATTTCACTCATAGATGGAATCTAAAAAACAAAACAAATGAATAAACAAACTGAAACCAGGATCAGATCTAAAAATAGAGAGAGCAAATTGATAGTGATCAGAGGGAAGTGCACTGTGAGGATGAGCAAAATGGATGAAGAGGGTAGAAGACATACAGGCTTCCAGTTATAGAATGAATAATTCGCGGGAGAAAAGGTGCAGCAGAGGGAATGTAGTCAACGACATTGTGTTCTATAGTGACCGATGGTAGTTACACTTGCAGTGAGTGTAGCATGAAATACAGAGATGTTGAGTCACCATGTTGTACACCTGAAACTAATGTAACATCACGTGTCAGCTATGCTCAATTAAAATAGTTTTTAAAAAGTATTTTCTATTTCCACTCTACTTCCCAATTATGGAACATATAATATACATGCAAATGTCATGTTTCCCCTATATGTTATTCATATCAATAGAATTGCACATTATTATTAGGAAGTCATAATTCACCAAAAGAGTGAACTGTATTGGCTCCAAATTCACCTATTTGTATGCAAAATTCTTTAATTACAAGTATCGGGGCACCTGGATGGCTCAGTCAGTAATGCGTCTGGCTTTGGCTCAGGTCATGATCTTGTGGTTCGTGGGTTCGAGCCCGCATCAGGCTCTGTGTGGATTCTGTGTCTCCCTCTCTCTCTGACCTTCCCCTGCTTGCACTGTCTCTCTCTGTCTCTCAAAAATAAATAAAAAACATAAAAATTAAAATTAAAAAAAATTTAATTATAAGTATCAGCACCCATCTCAGGAGTTCACCTTTTAAGTGCAAATTGTTGGATTCAAAGAGGCTGAAATTAACAAAAACATTGAAATTGGTGATAGAAGAGTTATAAGGAAAAAATAGATCTAACATTCTAAATTTGTAGTATCATAACTTCAGATCAAAATTTTATACTACTGTATTTATTACATTATGAAAAAGAAAGAGAATGGATGTTTGCTGAGGGTCTAGAATATGGCAGCCACCTTGTATGTGTTCTCTCATTTAATCTTCATGACACTGTTTGACATAGGCATTCAGCTCCTTTTTTACTTAAGAAAATTATGTTCACTGACCAATAAAGTAACTTTCCAAAAGGTCTCATAATTATAAAGGTGGCAGAATAAAGATTTGCAGGCAAATCTGTCTCAAAGGTCAGAGCTCCAGCTACTATACTATTAAGCCTAGAAAGCACCTAGAAAGCATATGCATTTCAGGGAAGAGGATTAAAAAGCAAGGAGGCGGGGGAAATAAAAAAGAACTGTTCTGAAGGTGGAGTAACATAATGTAACTCACAGTTGGAACAGAACTAATGTAAGTAAATACATCAAAAGAATTTGTCCTACAATGATTATTATATTTGTAAAGAAATTACCAAAACCCAGGAATCAGGTTGTTCTTTATTTTCCTGTTTCCTAATGTTAGCTATTGCTCAAATTATATGATTCATCACATTGGTAAAAAGTGGATCTAAGAACTCCAAATGCTAAATTTGGAACTTATGTACAAGTCTTTATACCACTCTACAATTAGCTATTTAAACTGCAATACTCTGCTTCTCATGGCTGCACAGGGGAGGTGGGTAGGGGATGGGTGACAGATTCAGGGTACACTTGCCATCATGAACACTGAGCAATGTATAGAACTGTTGAATCATGATGTTGTATATGTGAAACTAACACTGTATGTTATTTATTTTTAAATAAAAAGAATAAGCCATTAAAAAACTATAAAACCTAAAAATATAAAACATCCAGAAGAAAATATAGGTAAATCTCTGTGACCCTGGGTCAGTTAAATTTTTCTCAGGCACAGTGCCAAAACCACAATCCATAAAAAAAGATAAAATATATTTTATCAAAATTAAAGATACTAAAAATGGAAAGAATTATTAAGACATTGAAAATTAAGACAATGAAAAGATAAAGTCATTGATTTGAGAAAATATTTACATATGGTATTTCTGATGAAGGACATGAGTGCAGACTATGTAAACAACCTTAAAAATTCAATAGTAAGAAGACAATCTAATTAAAAGGTGGTAGAAAGATCTGAAAGGACACAAAGACAATATATTGATGGCAATAAGGTCCATGTCTTAGTCTTGAGGTAAATGTAACCCAAACCAACAAGATATCACTTAATATCCAGCAGAATCGCTAAAGTTATGGGGCGCCTGGATAGCTCAATCAGCTGAGCATGAGACTCTTGATTTCAACTCAGGTCATGATCCCATAAGGTTATGGAGTTCAAGCTCCTCACTGGGCTCAGTGCTGACAGCATGGTGCCTACTTGGGATTCTCTCTCTCCCTCTCTCTCTGCCCCTGTCTCACTCACACTCTCTCAAAATAAATGAATAATCTTGAAAAAGAAAAAAACAATGGCTAAAATTAAAAGACTTAGGCTTACCAAGTGTAGACAAGGATGTGGAGGGATTGGGACTCATTTACTGCTGGGGGGAAGTAAAATGGTACAGTCACTTCAGAAAACACTTTGGTCATGTCCTAAAACTATAAACATGTACGCTTCCATATGATCTATTCCTAGTGAATTAATTTTTCGCAAAAATGAAAGTATATTTCCATAGAAAGTCTTGTATAGGAATGTTTGTAGCAGTTATTATTTGTAATAGTCCAAAACTGGAAAAAAGCCAAATGTCCATCAGCCAATAAATTGTGGTACATTCATATAGTAGAATAGTGCTTAGCAATAAAAAGGAATGAAATGTAGACATAAAACACAGGTAAATTTCAAAATAACTGTGTTGAGTAAAAGAAAGAGCCAAGTTAAATAAAGAATAATTACTCTATAATTCCATTCATATAAACTCCACCATATGCAACCAATCCTTAGTGACATTAAGCAGATCGATGCTTGCCTTGAGATGGGAAGAGAAGCAGGAAGCAGAAATCATCAAGGGGCTAGAGAAAACTTGTTGGCAATGGATACATTCATTATTTTGACTGTGGTGACGGTTACACAGGTCTATACATTTGTTAACACTTATAATTGTGCACTTGAGGGGCACCTGGATAGATAGCTCAGTTGGTTAAGTGACTGACTCTTGATTTCGGCTCAAATCATGATCTCACGGTTCATGGGATCTAGCCCTATGTCAGCTCTGTGCTGAGAGCGTGGAGCCTGTTTGTGATTCTCTGTCTCTCTCCCAAAATAAATAACTAAAAAGATTATGCACTCTAGGGTGCCTGGGTGGCTCAGTCGGCTAAGAATCTGACTTCGGCTCAGGTCATGATCTCACAGTTCATAAGTTCGAGCCCTGTGCCAGGCTCTGAGCTGATAGCTCAGAGCCTGGAGCATGCTTCAGATTCTGTGTCTCCCTCTCTCTCTGTCCCCTCCCCCAACTCTCTCTCTCTCTCTCTCTCTGTCTCTCTGTCTCTCTCTCTCAAAAATAAACATTAAAATTTTTTAATTGTGCACTTTAAATATGCAGTTATGTCAATTATACTTCAATAAATAATTTGTTTATACTTAAATAAGATTTCAGCTAGCTAATTTCTCCTCCTCCATGGCCTATTGCTTCTTCTCCCATCACTCCATTGGGGATGAAAGCACTCATGAGTCCCTACTTCTGGGAAGGGCCCTTCAATTTTTGGAAATAGTTCATTGAGGTTTCTTTCTACCTTCAATTCTCTGACCTACCCTCCCTCCCTCACTCCCTCCCTCCTTCCCTCCCTCCTTTCTTCTTTCCTTCCTCCCTCCTCCTCTCTCTCCCTACCTTTCTCCTTCCCTCCTTGCCTTCATTTTGGCAGAATATTCTTTTTTCTTATTGTTAGGGGGAGATTAATGTTCTCTTGCAACTTTGTATATCCTAACCAAAAGAGATCTCCTATATGCTGATTTTACTTTACCTGGACCCTTAATAATATATAAGAGAAGTATCTGATTTCTCAGTTTAAGCCTAAATAGTATTGAATTCCTCTTAAAGATTTTCTGTTGAAAATTTAGAATCGGAAATTGTAGAAATCTGTATAATCACTGCTACTGAATAACGTGACAACTATTTCAGGAGTTTCTGTATCATTTCCATATACCAGCTCTGAATGAAGAACAGAGTACCTGGGAGATCAGAGAAACGTTAGGACTTCACATCTGATACAGAAGTCTTTTACTAGAGACCCAAGCCTCTGAGGCTCTCCAGGCCCAACCTAACTCTGGAAGCTGTATATTCAAGTGCAAATATTAGGAATGATCAAAGGATTCAACAGCAGATCTGGGGACAACTCATATGGAATTGATTTTTGATGACCCAGAGGAGGTCAGGACTCTGCTTCAAGAATGGCCGGGATGGGTGACTTACAGGAAAGAATATCTGAACCAGATAAAGGTGGTTAAAAAGGGGAAGAAACACTTAAACGGAAAGGCAGACACCTGCACACTGCAGCCCCACAACCCTCCCCTCACTGACCTTCCCTAGCTCCACATCACTCCTAGGATGGGGGTGCCAGTAACAGCATTGCAACAGTCCTCTTCAAGAGTGGCCCCTGGCTTGGTGAGGACTGGCCAGCTGGTCCCCAACAAGGTCAGGACAGTAAGGGAGTAAGCAGTTAGGAATCTTTATAGTCATTTGATATTGCCACAACATGCAAACATGTGATCAGTCATTCCATTCCCTGGTGATTCCCAGTGACAGAATGGGAAATTTTTAAAAACTAGTCTTTCATGACAAATAGCTTGAGAAGCACTGAGCCCTTTGTGATCTTTCTCCTACCCTATCCTTCTCAATCTTGAACTCTGTATTGTAGCCACGATAATGCATATTCAGTTCCCCAGCATGGCAAGCCTTTTCTTTTTCTTTTTAATTTTTTAATGTTTATTCATTTTTGAGAGACAGAGCACAAGCAGAGGAGGGGCAGAGAGAGGGAGAAACAATCTGAACGAGGCTTCAGGCTCTGAGCTGTCAGCACAGAGCTCGATGCAGGCTCGAACCCACAAACTGTGAGATCATAACCTGAGCCAAAGTCAAATGCATAACTGACTGAGCCACCCAGGTGCCCCTTGCCAGGCTTTTTCTTAACCGTCATGTTTTCTATGTTTAAAACTTCTTCTCATTCTCTTCACTCTTCTTTTTTCTATTTTTCCTCCTTTCCTTCTTTCCTTCTGACCCTCCCTTGCTTTATTTTCTCTCTCTCTCTCTCGCTCTTTCTTCCATTCTTTCCTTTTACCTTTCTCTCTTTCTCCCTTCCTCCTTTTCTTCCTTCCTTCTTTGCCTTTCTTCCTTCCCTCCTTCCTATTCTTTCTTCTGTTTACTAATTCTCAAGTTCTCATTCTGGACGTGACTGTCACCAGAACGACTTTCTGCCCTAAGCCTAGGCTACCATACCATGCGCTCTATCCCGTGACACTATTTTCTATATTATTTCTTACTTGCCCTCTTGCAAACCTGCTTGCTGGCTTCCTGCCAGTATTTATGAATTCAAAAACTACAGTGCTGTGTTTTCTTAGCACTTTGTCCCAGAGAGGTTGCTTAGTGACTATAACATAGTAGCTGGTCAGTAAGTGTCTGTTGAATAATGAATATTCATTTCATGAACGTGTTAGTCCTCCAGCCTTGAAGTCTTTACCATGTGTCCTGTTATTCCTACTTAATTTTTGCCTTAGTTATGCATTTTCTTACCAATTAAGAATCTATGCTACAGCAACTAGACTTGGTCACTGGTGAAGTGGGGGTAGGAGAATGTGTAGAAGAGGCCAGTATCTTCTTATAGGAGGCTAAAAGTTGATTTATCAAGAGCCAAATACAAGGGAAAGAAATAGTGGAGCAACATTTTCAAGAAACTCAAGGAAATGAAATGTGAGCCAAGGATTTTTTTATCCTGCCAAGATGCTCTTCAAGTATCAAGACTACTTTAAAAACAAAAACAAAAACAGTTTGGCACATGCAACAACTCGAAGAATACTGTACACACAAGTACTTTCTGAGGAATTTACTAAAAATGAGCTCATTTAACCAATAGAAAACTTGGCAAAAGATGGTGAGAATTTAATATATTCACATGTAAAGCTAATAATAAAGCAAATACAGGGACGTTGCTTGAAGTATAATATGTGAAGGCAATATGTTCTGACAAAGTAGAAATAATGTAACTGAAAAATGAGAGAAGAAAGAAAAAATAAGATGATTGACTGACTCTCATAAGTAATTGGTGAGTAGCTAAATAAGAAAAAAAGAGATCAATGGCACTATTTATGATAAAAATACAAAACACTCACTAGAACAAAAATGGAAATCTTCCTAAACACCAAAACAAATGTTTAAAATGAGCAAGGAAGACACATCGGGTAAAAATAAAAGCAAAGTAAATACAACATAATACACATAATTTGACAGAATTGAGACTATACAAATCTGTCGTATGAATAAATGTGAGTAGGTCTTAACTCAACCATTAAAAGAAAATAATTTCAAGTAGGGTCCTAAAGCAAAACCCATCTCTAACCTGTTCATAAGGAACTTGGGTAAAGAGCCTCTGCTTTAAGCCAGACTGGCCTCCAGGCCGTTTAGACCTCACTCTTTATGCTGGTCCCAAACAGAACCCCTCAGCCTGAACCCTGCCTGGCTGCCAGGTCCCCCAATGTACTGAAAGATGCTGAAAAAAATATCTTTTGTGATTTATTGCTGTATCTGTTAAGAAGATTTAAAACATTTTATACCACGGGGTCCTTATTATAGAGCCCAGTGGGAAAAATTCCTGCCCAGCTCTTATTTTAAGAACACTTTTATGTCTTTTGAGTAATGTGTTAATTTTTAATTTTAAAAGCACGACTCTTGGAATGCTTGGTGACAGGTTATATCTTCATTGGAAACAAGGGCATGTGTCATTATTTTTTGTTGGTTTAGCCTATTCTACTCTATTTTATATACTCACCTTTATTTTTCTTTGAATTTCTTAGTGATAAAAGTAGCTTTTACTTATTCATCCCACTGATGTACCAGACACTTGTACTTTACATATATTATCCTACTCTTTATTTGTAATAAACTGGGTAGAGAGTAGCCTAGTTTTACAAATGAGTAAAATGAGGTTTATAGGTTATGTCACTTGCCCTAGGTTACACGTCTACTCAGTGACAGCAGAACTAGGATTCATAACAAGATGTATTTGACTCCAAAGCCCATGAATCTGTCCTGTCTCCTCCCAGGATCCTTTCATTCACCGCTTCCTTTTCTGATACCTCCAGCACTTACATTCTGAACTGCCCAGCGCCTTATGTTTTTATTTTGTCTTATTTGCAGCTTTCTCTTTGTCTTGGTCCCCCAACAGAACTGCAGTGTGCTATTTGAAGGGTATATGTATGCTTTAAAAATAAAATTTTTAACCTAGGGACACCTAGGTTAAGCATCCAACTTCAGCTCAGGTTATGAACTTGTGGATCATATGTTCGAGCCCCCTGGGCCCTGTGCTGACCACTCAGAGCCAGGAGCTTGCTTCAGATTCCGTCTCCCTCTCTCTGCCTCCCCACCGCCCCCCACTTGCACTCTGTACCTCTCTCTCTCTCAAAAATAAATAAATATTTCTTTTTAATTTTTAACCTCAATGTACTTCCTCTTCCTTAGAATGGCACTTGACTCATGGCAAATTCTCAGTAAATGCTTATCAGGTTGACAAAATCAACTTGACTAGCTTGTGATTTGCTCAGGGAAGACATAGTTAATGCCTTTCCTAGCTATGTCACACCATCTATGTCAAAATGAACATTCATTCAACAGTCATGAAAAATGCCATGGCTATCTGGGAAATGCAGAAGGAATGTTTAATCTAAAAACAGAAGGAAATCCAAATATAGGAAACATCAGACTTATTTGGTTTTCTTCGACTTTTTAAAAATAACTTGAGTTATTTGAGTTTGAAGTTTATAGAACAAAGTAAATACATGGATTTAGGAAGAAAATGTCCGATTACTACAAAAGTATCTTTCCAATAAACCTCAACAAAGCCTTGACTAGTCTGAGATATGTGACTCAGTGACAATTCTTTGTATACTGTTGGCCAAGTCTACTCTCTAGAACTTTCTTTTCAGGATCACATCAGATTCTGCATCAACACCACACACTCACAAAATTCTATAATCAAAGTGTTACATCAGTCCTATAGATTACTACCACATAGGATCCATTAAGTGTGCATATATAGGGATATGTAGAAAATAGGGATTAATTGGTCAGTTGGTCAATAAAAATCTATCTAACTAATAGGACTGTGTTAGTTGCTGAGGACACAAAGCCCAAAGGACATGTCCCTACGCAACGTGTTTGCTGACAATTATGGGTGCAATTATTTAAAAATGCACAGAGTATGGAAACCAACTTGACAATAACCTATAAAAAATGTACAGAGTACAGCAAGCATAAATGGAAGAATGGTTAAGTCTAGGAGGTGAATTATAAAAGGTTTTGAAGAGAAGATTACAGTGGAGTTACTTCTAGAAAGGAATTAGCATTGTAATGAGAAAGCATCGAGAGCCAATGCCTGATTTTAATTTATGTCAGGTCTCCCAATCCACTGATTCTACTAGCCTGGAGGTACAGGAGAATTCATTCCATCTCTGTGCTCCAAATACTTTCTCCATTCCAACCAGCCTAACATCTTGCATTTTTCCCAAGGTCTCTTTTGCTCCAACATCTACTCTGGCCCTGAATACATCTCACATGATAATCTCTTTGGAAATCAGACAATGATATTCCCATTCTTTAAAAGCCAATTAAGAGTCTACCTGCTTGAGGAAGTAATAAAAATCTCCCCAGAAAGGAGGAAAGTGGTCTTCAGGTGGATTCGACTGCAATGTCAATAATACATCACACTGGATGAGACCAGTCTTAAAGGGAAGACCTTTCTTCTTCCTTTTCTACACGTCCATCCCTGAGCAGCTAACACATTACCCTATAGTCTGAGATGGAACTTCTGTCAGTACTCAGCAAATGCAACTTGTATTGAATCAATTTAGTTAAACAGATTATTTTGTGTGCTTTAATTCCTTCACATATAAAATTAAAATAATGTTATCTCTTCTATTTCAAAGAACTGCTGAGTAAGCTATTCCATCCCTTGAACCTAAAGCAGTAACAGCCATGTAATAGGACCTAAGTAAATATTTGCTGAATGAGTGAGAGGCTAAGTTCTGAGACGTCTCAGATGAGGAATTATATATGAACTCAAAACGTACCAGAGATCTAATTACAAATAGGACTTACAATTATTTATCTTTTAAAGAAACATTCCTACTGTTTTTAAGATTCTGTATTAATAGCATTTTTCAGCAAGTGGGAACACTGAGAAACAGAAATGGCTTCACCAGGATGAAAGGTGGTATAACAAAATACAATTCTGACCTTTTCCACTGGGCACAGGTCCTCTTGATAAGGAAAGACCATGAGTTTGGGAGGAGTAAGCTCTATGTATCCAGTAAAAACAGCCATTTGCTAGATGTATGCCCACTGCATTTCAGAATAGAAAAGTCAAAGGTAGAGTTTTCAAAAATGCTGGTATACATGGGATTCATATAGAAAAGATATGCAAGTAGCTAAGCAATCTTTAAAAATAATACAAAGTATTCTTGTTCATTAGAAACTGTTCTGTAGTCAAATTATCACAAAAAAAAAGAACAGTAGATTTTTGGTGTCACAACAGACAAATAAGTCAACAGAACTCACAGAGTCTAGAAACAGTCCCACTCAAATATGGAGTCTTGGTGTGTGACAGAAATGGCACCAAAAACCCATAGGAGAAAGGTGCACTCTACAAAAAGTCAATTGAGAATATTGGCAAAATAAAAGTAAAATTAGATCCTTGCCTTCATACAATAAATAGAAATAAATTCCAGACCCATTAAAGAACTGTATATAAAATGCAAATTTAAAGCTATTTTTAGAATGAAATAGAGTAATACATTAAAGGTCTTGAAATTGAGAGTGACACAAGTCATAAAAAGCACAACTTGTAAAGGAAAAGATTGGCATATTTTACTGCATAAACATTCAACATTTTTCCCTACAGCAAACAACATAAAAGGCAAGATTAAAAGGACAACTGAATGTAAAAGAAGAGACTTCAAGTAGATATGGCATTTAAAGAATTAGAATATGAAAAGAATCATAAAAATCAAGCAAAAAAAGTCAAACAAATATAAAAATTAGCATGATATGATTTGATACCTCTCAGAAGAAATCCAAATTGCTAATAAATATATAAAGATGTGCTGAATCTCACTAACAATAAGGAAATTAAAATCAAATAACAACATGATACCAGTTAGCTCTTATTATCAGCTGTATTCTAGCAAGTGTCACCAAGGACGTAGGGGAACAGAGACTCTTACATGGAGCAAGAGGGAAGAAAAATGACTACGCCTTATTTAGAGAGTAACAGAGCAGGAACATCATATGTGGTGAGTTGCAAGATTGGTGGATTATTTCTCCCTTTGCAATGTGATTTTGCAGTTCCTATCATCAAGAGGGGGTCCTTTACTTTCTCCTCTCTAGGCTTTCACTGTATTGCTTTACCAACAAAATGCAGCAGAAGAGATTTTGAAACCTGGGGCTCAGATATAAGCACAACCCTTCACTTGTTCTCCTGCTTCTTGCAACCACCATGAAAATGAAACAGAAGTCTCATGGAACAGAGCCGGGCTGTCCCGGCTGAGGTCATGCAAAAGCAGCCAGCCTCCAGCAACCTTAGCTAACCACAGATATGTGAGCAGAAGGGACTGTAGTTTTTTCCATTTCAGAAGAAAATGTTTCAGGTTCAGAAATCCCATTTTCCTCAAGAAGGCTGCTTATGGACATGAAAGACATGTCCCAAGACAGCATCTCCTCGAGGTCCCATCCTAATGCAGGACAACAGTTTCCCAAGAAGCCCCCTGAACAACCTAGGGGCAAACATACTTAATTACGAAGCCTTTTGACTTATCCGGTTTGGGCAAAAGCTCTTGTTAGTTTCATTTGTTCAACCGTTTTCTTAAAATACTTATTTCAAGCTTGTTATTCCCATAAGAAAGACCTTCCTTTAGGCCTTTGAGGATTGAGTTTTTTCATAAGTTTCCTGGTAAACCCTTGATTGAATTTAAGAACCAATGGTCAAATTAAATAATCTCAGCTGCTAAAAAGCTAGTGTATTATATTTTTATGTATTTTCAAACTATTGAAAATATATTTTCTAAACACTGGAATTGAGGCAGATTTATATGCATTTACTACTAAAGATAAAAAAATTCTCATGTGGATAACGAAAGGAGGTAAGTTAAAAGTCTAAAGGACCTACTTTTGAGGCTAAACACATCCTCAGATTCAGTAATATTCTTATAATGGAGGCAAAATAACCATCACAATGAAAAAAAGCAACCACTATTTACTATGATACGTTAAAAACTACATTAAGTGCTGAACATATGATCTCACTTAATATTTCAAAAATTCTAAAATACAGATATTGTTATCCATTTTATAGATATTAAAGCTGGGGGGTCACTTACTCATCATCACAAAAATCAGTAAATAGTAAAGCCTGGCTTCAGCCAGAAGTCTAATTCCAAAAACTTGTACTCCTAGTTACCACACTCTACACATTAAAACAATGAATAAATAGGCACAAATAAAAACCATTGTATAAGGCTTTAAAGTCATAGACTTCTTTGTCATACATTATTTTATTTGATTCCTATGAAACTCTCATTATTCCCATTTCACAGATGAGCAGACTAATCTGCTCAGTGACATGTTAAAGGCTGAGTGACCTGGGAAACTAATATGAAAAATCAAGACATGGGACACCTGGGTGGCTCAATCATTTAAGTGTCTAACTCTTGATTTCAGCTCAGGTTCATAAATTGGAGCACTATGCCAGGCTCTGCACTGATAGTGCAGAATCTGTTTAAGATTCTCTCTGGCCCCCTTGCTCTCTCAAAAATAAGTAAGCATTACCAAAAAGAAAAAGAAAAAGAAAAAGAAAGATGGTAAATATAAAAGTACTCCACAAAATATTAGCAACCCAAATTCAATAGAACATTAAAAGGATTATACTCTGTGGTCAAGTGGGATTTATTCCTGGTATGCAAGGATGGCTCAACACCCACAAATCAATCCATGTGATACAACACATTAACAAAATGAAGGATAAAAATAATATAATTATCTCAACAGATGCAGAAAAAACATTTGACAAAATTCAATATGGATTCATGATAAAAAGTCTCAAGTTAAATATAGGTGGAATATTCTTCAACATAATAAAGCTATATATGACAAACCCACAGCTAACATCACATTCAATGATGAAAAACCTAAAGCTTTTCCTAATATTGGGAACAAAACAAGGATAGTCACTCTTTCCACTTTTATTCAACATAATATTGGAAGTGCTACCCAGAGGAATTAGGGGGAAAAAAAAAGAATAAAAGTCATCCAAATTGGAAAGGAAGAGATAAAGTTGTCTTTATTTGCAGATGATGTGATAATATATATATATATATATATATATATAAAACCTGGAAAACTCCACCAAAAACTATTAGAACTAATCAACAAGTTCAGTGAAGTTGCAGGATACAAAGCCAATATCAAAAACCAGTTTCATTTCCATACACTAATAACAAACTATTAGATAAATTAAGCAAACAGTTCCATTTATAATCTCATAAAAAATAAGAAAATACTTAGAAATAAATTTAATCAAGAAAGTGAAAGATCTGCCTACTTAAAGCTGTAAAACATTGATGAAAGAAACCGAAGACAACACAAGTAGAAAGATATTTGTGTTTATGAATTGGAAGAATTAATATTGTTAAAGTGTCCATACTAACCAAAGTGATCTACAGATTCAGTGCAATCCCTATTAAAATTTATTTTTCATAGAAATAGGACAAACAATCGTGAAATTTGTATGGAACCACAAAAGACCTTGAATAACACAGCAATCTTGAGAAAGATGGAGAAAGCTCAAAGCATCATACTTCCTGATCTCAAATACAAAGCTATAGTAATCAAAACAAGATGGTACTGGCATATAATAAACCTATGAATATAAGATCAATTAATTTTTGGCAAAGGTGTCAAGAATATACAATGAGGAAAGAATAGTCTTTTCAAATGACTTTCGGAAAACGGGATATCCACATGCAAACAAAGGAAATTGGATGCCTATATATCCTAATAGACAAAGTCAACTCAAAATGCATTAAAGACTTAAACATAAGACCTGAAACTGTAAAACTCCTAGAAGAAAATATTGGTAGTAATGACTTATAGATTTGACACTTAACGTAAAGGCAACAAAAGCAAAAATCAACAAGTGGTACTTCATCGAACTAAAAAGCCATCAACAAAATGAAAAGGCAATCTCTGGAATATGAGAGAATATTTGCCAACTAAATATCCAATAAGGAGCCATTATCCAGAAGATATAAACTCACATAATGCAATAGAAAAATAAGAAAAGATAAAATGGGCAAAGAAGCTGAATAGACATTTTTCCAAAGAAGTCATATAAATGGCCAACAGAAACATGAAAAGGTAATCAATCTTGCTAATTATCAGGGAAATGCACATCAAAACCACAATGAAATATCAACAGCATATCTGTTATCAAAAAGACAAAAGAGATAAATGTTGGCAAGGATGTAGACAAAAGGAGCTCTGGTACACTATGGGTAAGAATGCAAACCGGCGCAGCCACTGTGGGAAACAGTATGGAGGTTCCTCAAAAAATTAAAAATAGATCTACTATAAAATTCATCCCATCTCTGGATATGTAACCAAAGGAAACAAAACAATTATCTCAGAAATCTGCTCTCCCATGCTCATTGTAGCATTACTGATGATAGGCATGATAAGGAAGCAACCTAAGGGTCTGTGCACAGATGAAGAGATGAAGAACATGTGTATATGTGTACACACATACACACACAATGGAATATTTGGTCTTTAAAATTTAAAAAGAAGGAACTCTTGTCATTTGCAACAACATAGATGAATCTGGAGGGCATTATTCTAAGTGAATTAAGCCAGACAGAGAAGATATTCTTCATTGTATCACTTAGATGTGAAATCTAAAAAAAAAAAAGACCAAGCTCATAGAAACAGAAAGTGGAATGCCGACTGCGGGGGGGGGGGGCGCTGGGGGTGAGGGAAACAGGGCAAGGTTGGTCAAAGGGCACAACTTTCAGCTGTAGGATGAATGAAGTGTGATGATCTACGGGTTGCTCTAGTTGATTACACTGTATTGTATACTTGAAATTTGCCGAGAGTAGAAAAGTGTTCTCACACATAATAAAAGGTAGGTATGTGAGGTGATAGATGTGTTAATTAATTTGATTTGGGGAATCATTTCACAATGCATATGTATATCATATATTGACTATATGTAAATATGTTTAATTTCAATTATATCTCAATAAAGCCAAAAAAGAGAGAAAAGAAGATAATTTTTTTTACCAAAACCTATACCTGGCAAATTGATCAACTCTCCCTCACACTGATAAAAATATTGCCATGTGGAAATAGCAGATAGAATTGCTACTGACCACAGTGTGAGAAACTGTCTTAATTTTTGGAGTACAATGAACACTCAGAAAGCAACTTAAGTTTAAACAACTTATTTAAATGCTTTATTTCACAATGAGGAAGCTGAGGATTGCTAGCCCTAGGGCATTCAGGGTGTTAGTGATAACTAGTATTGATGTCTCCCCAGTCTGGCTATCATCAGCAGCTACAGCCACACTTCTTTCATGATCTTCCTGGTCAGCGAAACAGAAAGAACTGAGAGAATGTCACTATAGCCAGGGTGGCAGAGAAAGAAATAACTCTTCCCTAAGAGCAGTGTTTTACCGAGCCATAACACTCCCCAGCCCCAGGGGCAGGAGTTGAACACACTACTTTAATAACCTTTGGTTTCCAGATGCAGACTGTAAAGGAAATTTCCAAGCACTGGCTCACAGGCTGCATTAAAGCTGGGTCGTGTGCCTCCCACATGATAGATCTGATTACTAATCACTGGCCACCTAAGACTGACAGCAGAGGTGGGGGCACTGGGCACCCAGCTGTCAGGCCCAAGGGCAGAGGTCAGCACGGGGTGTCCCCAGAGCTGGAGGATGCTGCCGGGGACAGTGGTACAGCCTGGGCATCCTCCCCCAGCTCTGAGCATTGAGCACTGCCAGGAGGCTGCTGAGGGATCGACAGCCAGGCCGGTGGGAAGGTCCTGTAATGAAGGCGTGCTGTGCTCTCCCCCAGGCTCCCCAAATGGAAATCACCTCTGTGCCCTCCCTCCAACCCCACCGGGGGCTCCTTCAGGTTCCCTCTCACTCAGAACTGGCCTCATCAGACTCCATAACAGCTGCTCATCCCTCTTGAGATGTAAAAGGGTCTGTGTGAACACAATAAGGGATGCTTGTTTCCATCCAGGAACTCACACCCAAGCATGATATTCACCACGTGACTGAATTAGGTGAATACAAAATACCCAGAGCCTCATAAATAAATAGCTTTGGGAGTTTAAATTGTCAAAATGAGTTACGAGTTCACTGACTCCACATAACATTATACCTACCTATGTTTTGAAGAAGTGGAGAGAAAAAGGCCCTTCATAAACATCATAGAGTCCTAGTCATTAGGTCTATTAATTTGTTATTTTCTTTCTCATCAATAAAATTGGCTTCATCTTGTGCTTCTCTGAGTTGCTTTCTGTAATTTAGGGTCTCTGGACCTATGAATGCATAAACTACCACCAGTGCCAGTGTGAAAAACCAGTTACAAAAATACATACATGTGTTTAAAAATGAATTTAAATTCTAAATGCCCCCAATTATCATTCTTGAAAACAAGTAAAGGAGTTTGTAATAGAAAAGCAACAATGTGCTTAAAGTAATACACAAAAAAATCTGACCTAAACTAATCTCTGAAATAGAAGCTTTCCATTTGAGGTCCTTAAAAAATAAATAAAAATAAACAAAACAATACTTCTAGAAATTTTGCACACTTCAACATTGCTACTCTGCTCACAAGTATTGACTGCGAAAGCAGGGGCCTATGACTAAGGTACCCATGAAGAAGGGAAGGCCTCTTTGGTAATGAAGGCTTTGAGCAACGACTTGAATGAAATAAGTCAGCCAAGCAAATTTCTGGAAGCAAATCATTTGTAGAAAGACTTGCAAATGCAAAGTCCCTGAGGTAGCCTTATGCAAAAAACACGGAAGTGACCACCAGGATTGGAGCAGAGTGAGGGAAGGGAAGGGTTATCCAAGAAGATGTGAGAAAGGTTGCAAGGGTCAAGGTCATCCAAGGTTTCTCAGACCCAGGGTCAAGCCTTTGGGCTTTCAATGAATGAGATGAGAGGCCACTGGAGGGCTGCAAAGGAATGACATTTGACTTAAATATTTAAAAAATCACCCTTGTTACTGTGTGGGGAGAGAAAACAACAGATTATAAGGGGCAAGGGGAGAAAGCAGGGAAACTAGTTATAAGGCTGTTGAAATAACCCAGGTGGGAGATACTGATGGCTTGGACCAGCACAGTCACCAAGGAGATGATGTGAAGTGGTCAGATTCCAGGGACATTTTAAAACTTGAGCAGACAGGACTGGCTCATCAATAAGATGGAGGGTAAGAGAGAAAACGAGGAGTCAAGGATGACTCAAAGTTTTCAGGCTCATTTACTAAGAGGGAGGACGAGGGCTGGTTAGGGCAAAGCAACCAGGAGTTCAGCTTCTGTTTTGCTTTAACCCACAGTGCTTTCTATGACCCAGTGCTTTTCACACAGTGTGTTAATTGGCCCACAAAATGCTTGACCTATCTTTTTTGACCTGATACAGCTCCCTTCCCCACACCTCCCCCTTTTTTAATTACTTTGTACCTTCCTTCATATTCTTATTATGCAAGAAAAATGTGCCAAACATTATTTTCAGAAGTTGGTATCATACAAACATCGAGATTATTCTTTTCTACCTTGTACACCAGCCATTGAAATCACTACTTTCATCTGAGCAACTAATTCCAGTTTTCTCTGCAGGTTGTGATGTGCTAAAAAGAAAGGAAGAGTCCTTTAAATCCCTTTTGAAAAGAAACTTTCTGCTCCTGCAGGAAGGTCAAGTTAAAGAGGAAGGCCTCAGGGGCACCTGCATGGCTCGGTTGGTGGAGTATCTGACTCTTGATTGCAACTCAGGTCATGATCCCAGGGTCGTGAAACCT
>NC_043703.1:64081843-64218678 GCF_006229205.1 Suricata suricatta | reverse complement strand
AAGGAAGGAAGGAAGGAAGGAAGGAAGGAAGGAAGGAAGGAAGGAAGGAAGGAAGGAAGAAAGGAAGGAAAAAGAAAGAAAGAAAAGGAAGAAAGAGAAGGAAGGAAGGAAAAGAAAGAAAGAAGGAAAGAAAAGAAAAGAAAAAAGAATAGGAAAGAAATAAAGAAAAGAAGGCCCCATAACACTTTCTGGGAAACACAGATAAATATCTCCAGACATTCTCCTCCTATCTCCTCATAGCTAGCTCCCCTGGACCATTTAATCATATTGCATCCAGAAAGTTACTTGTCAAAATGTTGAAGGTGATCTGTGTGAGGTGTCTAAAGTAACTTATTGGGGCGCCTGGGTGGCTTAGTCGGTTAAGCGTCCAGCTTCAGCTCAGGTCATGATCTCACAGTTCGTGGGTTCGAGCCCCGTGTCAGGCTCTGTGCTGACAGCTCAAAGCCTGGAGCCTGCTTCAGATCCTGTGACTCCTTCTCTCTCTGACCCTCCCCTGCTCACACTGTCTCTCTCTCTCTCTCTCTCTCAAAAATAAATAAGAACATTTTGAAAAAAATAATAAAGTAACTTATTACTAACAGTAAGGATGGATGTGCAAATTATTTATTTTTTGAAAAATGATTGGCGCTACCTCAGAGGTATTTCTACCTTGTCACTCTCCCTTGAATTTTGGATAAGGAATAAAGTGGAATTACCACTTGCTGGTGTGTGGAGAATGTCACCAAATCTTGAGCATCCCTGTGAATGTTAGCACCCTGTGGGTGGTATCCACGGTGTGAATCAGTAGAAAAAAGACTGAGTGCTGATGACTTAGCTATCTAAGGACAGCCATGTGGAGGGACCCAAGAAAGAGAGGATGTCCTCTGTTTACAAAGTTTAAAATTTTATTAAGAGACTCCAGATGTAAAAAGAGAAAGGCCAATTTAATTCCTGCATCCACGGGGAGCTGGGTTTATACACCTGCTGTTTACTGTTTCAGGGCTCACCAGCCTCTCTTAACAACTGCCTCCCCTGCCTCATCTCACAGGCGGTGGCTTCATGCATGTTATTGATCGGTGCCTCCGGCAGGCGGAAGTCCAGCAAAGCAGCCTGAGAAAGAATCCGTACGAAGCAGCTGCTCACCCAGGAGGATGGGGTGGGGGGGGAGTGGGATCTACTGACACAAAATAGATTTGTCCCATTGTCCTTAGATGGGAACAATAACATCATCAACAACAATAATCATGGCAGCTAGCACGTAATGAATGGCCACAGTGCCAGGCCCGTTTTCTCACTGAATTTTCCCACAACCTTAAGAGGCAGTCTCAGTTAACTCTGCATTTTCACAAATGAGGAAACCAAGGTGTCGAGGGATAAAGCAACCCGTTCATAGTCACCCACTCATAAGTGATGGTGTTGGACCTCAGTGGAGATTTGTCCAACTCCAAAGCTCTTGCACTATTGGCTTCCTGTCTAACCTTGCTTCAAACTGTCATTTGATTTACCTTTTTTGGTCAGAAGATACAGACAAAAGCACTATCTTCAACTGGTTGGTTTAAAAAAAATGATTCTGAGCAGTTGATTTGGGACAGGAATAGGCAGGTTTGGGGTCACCTCCTCAAGATCATATTGGGGGCAAAAGCCTGTAGAATAGGTTTAAGGGAGTATTAGAGAAATCCTTCTGACGAATTTTGTCTCAAAGGGAAGCATTCCTTCAAACAGTAAAAGTTGAAAATAAAGTCCACTAAAACAAAATGCCCAGAAAAATGCATTAGCAAAAGACCTTTAACTGGTACATAACTGAGATTTATTTATCAAATTATATTTGTTATAACTCTAATCTTTTGATGTTGATATTACATGAGCCAGGCTTCCCCACAAAAAATATGCATCCGTGCCTGAGAGCAATTATAGAATTGGATAGACCAGTGTTCTGGTATTGTCATGTTCCTACGTTTATTTATTTACTTTTATCTTTCTCTCTTCCATTCCCTCAGCCCCTTTTTTGAGTAAGAACATTCAAATTCTACTTCTCTTACCAAATTTCAATTATACAGTATAGTGTTACCAACTACAGTCACCATGCCATGTATTAGATCCTCAGACCTTATTCATCTTATAACAGAAACTGTGTACCCTTTTACCCACCGCTCCCCATTTCCTCCATATCCTAGTCGCTGGCAACAACTTTTTTACTATTTCTATGAGCTTGAGTTTTTATTTTCCTTTTTTTAGATTGCACATAGAAGTCATATCATGCAGTGTCGATGTTTTTTTGTCTGGCTTATTTTACTTAGTATAATGTCTCTTAGGTTCATCTATTTGTTGCAAATGACAGGATTTCTTTCATTTTTAAGACTAATATATGTATATTAAATATGTATCATACATATGTAAATATATAATATATAGTATACATACACATATACACATATATATGTATATATATATCACATTTTTTTATTCCTTCATCTGTCCACCAACACATGTTGTTTCCATATTTTAGCTATCATGAACAATGCTGCAATGAACAGGAGATTACAGGCATCTCTTCAAGATAATGGTTTTGTTTCCTTTGGATACAAATCCAGAGATGGGATGAATTATATAGTAGATCTATTTTTTTTTATGTTTATTTATTTTTGAGAAAGACAGAGTGTGAGTAGGGGAGGAGCAGAGAGAGAGGGAGACACAGGATCCGAAGCAGGCTCCAGGCTCTGAGTTGTCAGCACAGAGCCCAATGTGGGGCTCAAACTCATAAACCATAAGATCATGACCTGAGCTGAAGTTGGATGCTTAACTGAGCCACCCAGGCGCCCCTCTTCCAGGAGTTTTATGGTTTCAGTCTTTAATCCATTTTGAGTTGACTTCCGTGTGTGATGTAAAATAGGGGTCTGTCATGGTACTAGGTTTAAAATCCATTAAGTTCTAGCCCTATTTCCTGTCCAGAGAGCTATGAAAACCAACACAGAACCAAATATTTGGGTCTGAGTAAAAGTGTTAAAATTTCCACTTCAAAAGCTGACAAGTCGCAGAATCAAGACAAAATGTGCATAGATAAAAAAAAAAAAACCAACCTTGGTTTCAATCTTGGTTTCAACTGTATCATTTAAAACACTGGTTACCAAGAAAACAAATCTTCGTGATGCCACAAGTGCTAAGAGTAATAAGGACAAGTGTAAACAGTAATGCAAAATGCTGGAGTGTATTATACCATCTCTCTAATATGTGTGTTGGGGTAATCGATAGATTTAACATTGCTTATCAGTCAGCTTTTGATGAGCGTTACCATCCTGTCCTTCCCTCTTGGAGCTGAAATTAGTTTGGTTTTCTGGCCTCGAGTCTGCTTTTTGAGTTTGATAAAGTATTAATTGCTTTTAAGACACAAATTTTCAGAATATTGAAGCTTCTATTCATTCTCAGCTATAAATTACCCTATTTTAATTTTTAAAATTACAGTTGCCTCCAACGGCTATTTTTGTTGTGAAGGTGTTAATTATTTTCTGGGCCTAAACTGTGAGAGCTGGCCTAATTATTGCAGGTCCAGCACTGAGCTCGGTTTATTATTGCTTTGTTTAGCTTCGCTGAGGGACTGACCTCAAATGCCTCTTCTTTCTAAAGCTGGAGAACGATGTGATCGGATTCTTGCAATGGTTTCCTAACCAATTTGTCTGCATTCATTTTCATCCTCACCCTCCAGCTCAGTCTATTCTCAAGGTAGCAAGCTAAGTGAGCCTTTAAGGGCAAAAATTGTGTCCTATCCTTCCTCTGTTAAAACCTTCCAAGGGCCTCATTTTACTCAGAAAATAAATCCCCAGGCCCTCTAGGCCCGATGTGATCTAGTCCCTCATACTCATCACAACTTGAATAAATCCTACAAACATAATACTTGGCTAAAGAAAACATTCACTGGGGCTGGATAGCTCCGTTGGTTTAACTCGGTTGGTTGGCTGGCTCTGTTGGTTAAGCATTCAGCTCTTGATTTTGGTTCAGGACATGGTCACACAGTTCATGAGTTCAAGCTCTGCGTCGGGCTCTGCACTGAGAGCATGGAGTCTGCTTGGAATTCTCTCTCTCTGTCTCTCTCAAAATAAACAGAAAACACAGATTTAAAAGTTTTTTAAAGAAAACATGAGCAAAGAAATATATATTATTCCAAAACAATTTTTAAAAACAGACAAAATGATGTGTTGTATTAAAATGATGGGGCACCTGGGTGGTTCAGTCAGCTGAGTGTCTGACTTTGGCTTAGGCCATGATCTTGTGGTTCGTGAGTTCAAGTCCCTCATTAAGCTGGCAGCTGTCAGCCTGTCAGCACAGAACCTGCTTTGGATCTTTTGTCACCCTCTCTCTGCCCCTCCTCCATTTGTGCCCTCTCAAAAATAAAATTTTTTTAAAAGTAATCATAGTTGGGATGCCTGGATGGCTCTGTCGGTTGAGCATCTGACTCTTGATTTCAACTCAGGTCATGATCCCAGAGTCATGGGATCAAGCCCCACATCAGCCTCCATGTGCTGGGCATGAAGCTTACTTAAGGGCCACTTTCACTTTCTCTTTCTCTCTCTCTCTCTCTCTCTCTCTCTCTCTCTCTCTCTCCCTCTGCCCTTCCTACCCCACTCATGTTCTTTCTCTCTCTAAAATAATTAAAAAAAATTTTTTTTTAAGTAATGATAGCTATTCGTTGGGTGGGGGGAGATGGTAGGGAAGGAGTCTAGAATATGTAGAAGAGGGAACAAGTTTTCTGGGGTGTAGACAGTGTTCTATTTCTGGACTGGGGTGTTGGCACATGGCATGTTCACTTTGTGATAACTCACTGAGCTGTATTCCTACTTTTGGTGCACCTTTCACGAGGTTAGTTGTACTTCAGTAAAAATGCTTCCAGGGAGAGAATGAGAGGTGATACAGTGAAGGCAAGCATAAAGCGATTCTCTGAAGGAGTTTTACTCTAAAGGGGAATAGAGAAATGGAATGGTAACCAGAAGGAAGTGAGTGTGGGTGTAGAGTGGAGTGTGGAGAAGAACGAAGAACGGAAAGTGAAAAGATTTTTTTAATGGGAGACATTAACACATGTTTATTGTTCTGTGAGATCTACCCTATATAAAGGTTCTATCCAGTGCTCAAGAAGGAGAGGGGGCAATCGCTAGGGGCATGTCCTTGACGAGTCAAGAGGAGAGGTAACCCCAGATGTGAGTAGAGGGGTAGGCCTAGAAAGAAGTATGGTACAAAGGATTTTGCTGATGCCTGGATTTCCAGAAGAAGATTTTGGGCTGAAAGGGGGGTGGGAAATTGAGTCCAAATTAAGAGGTATAATGGCAGGAGAGTGACTGGAGAAGCCTTAAGACTTCTGGTGGAGATTGAATCACACAGGCATCAAACAGTGATGGGGCCCTGAGTCCCTGTGGCCTTTTAGGGGAAGCTGGGCAATCGGTTCTCACTTGGAGCGGTGGGACAGACTGTGCTATGACTGGAGGGAAAATAGGACCATGGCTGTCTCTATGGCCCTGATGTCACCTCTAGAGGAGAAGAAGGTCTTGAACTCAAAATGAATTCCTAGATATGGGACTGTGGAATTAAAAGTATGTGCATTTAGAGTCCTGACAAACACTGCCAAAGAGGTGATGCACATTTAAACCCCTGCCCGCATATGTGATGGTTTTTCCCCACCCTCTTACCAACACAGACTTAAAAGCTTATAATCTTTGCCAAATCTAGGAGGAGGGAAATAGCTCAGTGTTTTCATTTATCAATGATTACGTAAATATGTTCTCATACATTTGCTTTCCTTATGCTTCTTTATAAAATCCTGTTTATGAACTTTGCCCATTTTTCTCTCTGGCTGCTTGTCTTTTCCTTATTGACTTAAAGAGCTGATATGCTAGGGAAACAGGCCATTTGCCAGTCATTAATTGAAAATATGATGTGTGTGTGTGTGTGTGTGTGTGTGCGCACGCGCTAAATCACATGGGTCTGGGTTTCACTGCCATTCTTTAAAAGAAGTCATCACTTTGAGTTTATAAAAATATACATCTGTTTTTTTTAATAATTGTTTTGGTTTTGATTTTTAACTCCTAAGTCTTTAATAGATCAGGAATTAATTATTTTGAAGGAGTAGGAAGGCAGCTGTACTGCTTCTATTTCTCTTTAAATAACTAGCAGTGGTCTCATCAAGTTGCTGGAAAAATCTACTTTCTGTTACCATACTTGAAATGCTAACTTTATCCTCCCTGACCGTTCAACTCAAGAGGAGGTTCAGCTGGATCCAGTCACACTCTATCAACCTAAGGACTTGTCCTTTTTTTCTCAGCACATTGAGTACTTGGCACTTACTCCATATTCCTGAACTCTGCATCTGGGGTTACAATAATCTGAGTCTCTGTGTTTCTGTGTCTTTAGTTTTGTACTTATTGCTATAGGCTAAATAAATGACTGATCAGCAAATAGAGTCTCCTTCCTTTATCTGTTATAAAAATGGAAATTTATTATCTTATAAAAACTAATTCCCTGGGAATGGTTGATCTCTGAAAATATTGGCTGATGAATGTACATTCTTTCTTAACATGCTTACATAGTCTTTCTCATGCTTTTTCTCTCTCTGCGCACATATTCTATTCTAGTACAATCTCTTAGTGATAGGATTGAAGCTAATCAGTTAACTGGCCATTAGAATTCTATCAAAAGTATTAAAATAAAACATATGCTTTAAGTATTTGTTTTCTGGGATATTCACATTCCAGAATATGATCCTCAATTTTTTTTTAATTTTTTTAGTGTTTTATTTATTTTTGACACAGAGAGAGACAGAGCATGAGAGGGAGAGGGGCAGAGAGAGAAGGAGACACAGAACCAGAAGCAGGCCCTAGGCTCTGAGCTAGCTGTCAGCACAGAGCCTGACGCGGGGCTCAAACCCACGAACGTGAGATATGACCTGAGCTGAAGTCGGAGGCTTAACCGACTGAGCCACCCAGGCGCCCCACTCAATTTCTGACAATACTGGATAAATGAGGCCTTGCTGTAGTTACTGGTGTATATGTTCTCTCAATAGCCCTGCAAGATCACTTTTCCGCAAGTGAGAAGGGACACTTCCATGATTATACCAATACAGCACCGCCCCATACCCACACGCTGAGCATCCCATTCTCCCACCACCACAGCTGCCCTCACCCCCTGTCTCAGTGATCCAGTCTTGTGATGCCAAAGATTTTTTTATATACATAGGACTGAGACCTCAATCCACTGATCCTCTTTACAGTGCCCTTTCCACCCTTCCTATCTAGCTGAGGCACCCTGTTTCTTTTTCTCCTGAATGAGATTTTTTTTAATGTAGTATAATTGACATACAACATTAAATTAGTGGATAAATGAGGGGCAGAGAGAGAAGGAGACAACATAGTTATTTGACAAGCTTATTTATACATTATGCTGCGCTCCCTGATTCTTCATTATCGTGACTTTCGTACATTCCGTGGACTCTCTAGACCCGATCTTCTCTCTCTAGACCCCAATTAAGTCTCTGCCTATTCAACACCACCCTCCAAGCAGCTGATCTGCTTGGAGAAAACACAAACATGTGCTGACCGGTCTCACTTCAGTTCATGAACACACACTTCAAGGGAGAGTTCTTGCTGCGCAGCCACCCATGTTGCAGGAGTTGATTCACACTCCTGCTCTCCTAGAAAACTAGGTTGAACATCCTCCTCCCTTCTCCAGCCTTTCAAAACTCCTACCATTGCACCCATCCTCTCTCCTGCATCTGGGCCCATGCAGGCTACCTTCCCTCCACCACCACCATAGTACACACCTGCTCTTGTCTCTGCAACTCAGAGACGCTGTGCCCACATTACCAGACCTCTTCGCATTATAAATATGGCCTTCTTTACAGGATAATCTCTCACATGCAGACATGCAGAAATGTCTCCTTCTCTAACCACACATGCTCCTCCCACCCCCAGCAACCGCCTCATTTCCCAAGCCACGACCCAAGTCATGGCAAAACTCCATTTAGAGCTATTCTTGATGCCTCTATATCTTCTCCGATTCTCCCTTGAACCCTCTCATTAGGCTTATATCTTCCTCAGGCCACCAAAACCATTATTATTTTTTTTTAATGTTTTATTCATTTTTGATACAGAGAGAGACAGAGCATAGAGGGGGAGGGTCAGAGAGAGAAAGAGACACAGAACCAGAAGCAGGCTCCAGGCTCCGAGCTAGCTGTCAACACAGAACCCAACGCGGGGCTCGAACCCACAAATGTGAGATCTGACCTGAGCCGAAGTCAGAGGCCCAACCGACTGAGCCACCCAGGCGCCCCAACCATTATTTTTAATAACTATGTTTCAGGACCCCTAGTCAAAGTACTATCACCACTTTGCCTGGATTACTGAAAGAGTGTTCTAACTGCATCTCTCCACTTGTGCCCTGGGCCCCCACAGTCTACGTACGCTCTGCCCAGCCAACACACTGGTCCTTTCAAAATGTACCTCAGATGATATGCCTCCCTGCTCTTAGACTAGCTTCCATCTGCTAGGAAACCACAGGCCTTTGAGGATCGACATCATGTTGTTCCCCGCTCTCCCCTCCTTCGCTCCACTCCAACCTCCCTGGCCTCCCTGCTGCTCAGTGAGGACACCCACCCTTGTGCCTCTTGCCTGGAATGCTCTTCCCAGATCACTAAAATGCTTGCTCTGTGGCTTGAGTCAAGTGTCTTCCAAATGCCAACTTCTCAACCCCTCTCCCCTGACCTCCCTATCTAAAATAGCATCCTGACTGTCCCTGTCCCTGCTTTCTCTCTTCCTTACGGTATTCATCACAGCTCATGACTAGCTGACATGGCATTTTATATTTATTTAAGGTATTCCCTCTTAGAACTTAAGCTCCCTGAAGTTAAAGAGTTTGCTAGAACAGTGCCTGTTTTGTGGAGGGCATTCAATAAATATTTCTTGGCTAAATATATCACCCAGATATATTGCCATAACCAAGCAAAGATATAATTTTGTTGCTTATTATAATAGTGTTTGTTAAGACTTTTTAAATGAAGAAAAAAATAAATCTTTGTCATTGGAAAAACAGTTAAATATATTTTGAGATATTCTTAAAATAGAACACAAAGTCAGCTCTTAAAAAGAATGAAGTCTTGACATACTGGTATGGAAGATGTCCATAAACGAGTTAAGTAGGGGAAAAATGAATGCAGAACAGTATTATAGAATTCTAATTTTGTAAGAAATCTAAATGTCTCTTCATATGCATAATTCATATGTTTTTGTGTGCATAAAGGAAAATCTAGAAGGAAACAAACCAATCTGTTAAGAGTGGTTACCTCCAGAGACAGTGGGATTTCAGAGGAAGAAAGAGATTTTACTCCATTTTATACAATTTTGTTTGGTTCAAATTTTATAGACCCATATTACTTTCATAATACAAAGTATCTTTGAAAAGATTAAAAAGGGACCAATGATTAATGTTGGTTGATGGCGTCTGTGAGTCTAAGTAAGAAAGGTAAGAAAGCAGAAGTTATGGGGGGAAATGACCAGTGGGATGCTGCTTGCTTTCAGCAAAGGAGGCAGAGCAAGCCTGTACAAGTGTAACAAGCAATCTGTTTTATTTATTGAGCCCCTACTATGGGAAAAATGCTATCCTCAGTGACATGCTGTGAGCATTTTCTCTAATCCTCAGTACAAACTTGCAGGTCAGGCATTAGCTCTACAGATGAGAAAAATGAGGCTCAGAGAAACCAAGGGCTCATGAGCCCTGAGTAAAGACCAGAAGCAACAGAGCTGGGGCTCAAATTTGCCCTGGTGCCTCTCACAAAAATGGGCCCCTAAAGCTGCAGTGTGATGGCAGAAGAGAAATCAGGACCTGGAGATTAATAACCCAGGAGTGGGTTCCTTAGCAACCCCAGAATCATGTGGAGAATCCACACAAACTGCTTCTTCCCTCCCTGCTACAAAAATGCCTCAGCCTGACTCTGGTGGAAGGTGTGGGGAGTTGTGGGGGATGGGGAAGAGGGTATCAAACATACGTGCTCTGCTCTGGTGGCTCAACAATCATGGAGGGAGGGAGAGAGCTTATGAGAGAGACCCTCAGTTTAGAACCCTATGGAGCTGGAGGAGAGGCATGGAATAGCGAGAACCATGGTTCTTGTTTCTCCTGTGCCGTGTCCTCATGAGCAGAGAAGCTGCAGGGAGGGCAGGCAGCCAGATAATAGCAGCTTCCAGGCAGGGAGGGGCTGCTTCATGCCAGGAACTTCATAAACATTATCTTCAGTTCTCAGAACCTGAATAAGGGCATACTGTCACCTCCATTTTACAAAAGGGAAAAGTGCAATGAAGTAAATGATTAACTCAAATATATGTGCTAATAAGCGGTGAAATCAGGCTTCGACTAAGCTAGTATGACCCCTAACCTCATGCTTTTTCCTAGAAACTCAGCTACCTCTCTGTGAAGCTTAGGGCCCATGTGTAAGGCAGTCATCCAGAGCTGAACAGAGCAAGAGCATCAGACACTGATGATAAAGAGGTAAAGGGCAGGGAAATGTAAAAGAGCAAGGAGTAAGAGGAACACGCTGTGGGAAGCCTAGACTGGCTATAGAAGGAACACAATCACCAATGGCTTTGCCTTTGCCTTTAAGTGGTAGCAGAACATCCCTGCGCAGACAGTGAAAAATCATCCACCTGGAAGCCGGCTGGGACTAGCTTGGATTTGCCAATGGGATCTGATTAGTATTCTTGAGCTTTTATTAGCATCTGAAGGAAATACCCAGATGACACAAAGCCAATTCTAGTAACTGAGATTTAGCATTTTAATTCAGTTTCTCTAATGCAATTAACCTGGTTGGGTACCTTCTTTTCACAAACTATTTTGAGCCCCAACAAGCAAGCCATTCACACAAGCACCTTCAAGTTCACCTCCCCCAAACAAGGCCAGAGGATGTGCCTCCTTGTGGAGTGAATTGACACCGTTTGCTGTAGGGCTGGAGAACTGGGAGTATTTTTCCCAGCGTTGGCTGGACCAAAGCCAAGATTGTAAGTACAAATCCTTCAACATGATCTCCCTGTAACTGCCCCTTGGGCAGACACAATCTCACCCCGAGAGCAGCATTTTATTGCATCCTTTGTTGGGTTTTCCATTTTAGGGAGACTTGATAGTGATACTAAGTATAAACACATTCTCTGCCAGTCAGATTCTGTGGCTAGATTTCTTAAAAGGAGCTGAGAAGTCTTGTGGCCAGGAATAATATTTACATTGAAACTCAGCTCTTGCTGCAGAGGGTAAGGGCAATGATGGTCAAGAAAGGAATTCCCTTCCCCATATACAATTCTTCTCACATGACTCAAGAAAGGGAGTATTTTGAGCTCAGAGTAAATCTTACAGTTGTTTCCCAGTTACTCAAGATTAGGATTAACCCTTTAAAAAGTCATTTTTTTAATGCCAAGATAATACACTCATTCAATTTTTCAAACACTATTTTTTTACTTCTAAAGAAAAAGAACTTAACTGGCATCTCAACCCCTACCCCTTCCCTTGACTCTATCAAAAGCTTAGAGGCATTTTGGCCAGGTCTCTACTCACTTAACCCTATAAAAAAATTTGAACTTCCTGCTACACTGGAAGAAAAAAAATCTAGAGGGTCTTTTTAGCAAGATATTTAAAATCATTATTTTACCAATTAGAGGTCATAAAAGGGTAGGTCAATTATAGTGCTCCATTAAGAGATAAAAATCAATGTTTCAACTACACTGGCCTTTTTCAATTACAGTAAATAAAATCTAAAAATATTTTTAAAAACAGTTACCAACAGGGAAGTGAATCTTAGGGGTTTTTCTCCCCTTAGTGCTTTATAAACAACAGGTTTAAGAGTATTAGAATACCACAGCATGAGAAAAGCAATGCAAGACCAAAGCAGTGGGGGGCCGGGGAGGGGGCAGGGAATCAATGTTTATTCTTGTTTCTGTGCACTTACTCCAACATACACATAGCTATGGGAAAAATGGTCTACTTTCCAGTAGTTTCTAGTTCAAAACTGATATCAACTTCAGTTCTGTTGGGGGAAATGACTGTCAAAGATTTTCACAGTGTTTGCAGCACTGAGATCTATTGTTGGGGTTTAAAAGTGCCATGGAGCCTCGTTAGGCCTAAGCCCTAGAATTTTTAAAGATTTTGGCTATTATTTTGCAAGACATAAGAAAACTGTCTGAAACCAGATGAAAGGAGGAGCTCAGTGCTTGGGAAAACGCACCACTCCCAGCACCCGCACATTTGCCTTAAGACTATTCAGGGAAGAAATGTTTGCATGGACTCCTTAAGGATATACAGTTTAGCAGACTTTCCACAGAACAACTTTATCTGTGCATTTTGAAGTCTGTTTCCCTGAAGTTCCTCCCAGCAGTGCTCAAGTCCAGTGAGCCCATAGAAACCTTCGCTTCAAGCAAAAATGAAAAAATCTTTTCTTCTAGAATCTGAGGAGTAAAATTCAGCAGTGTACATGATACTAAGTAATGTGATTGTGTGTGTGTCTTCCTGTTTTTTTGTGTTCAGAAAGAACATTATTCTGGGATGTAAAAACAACCTTTAAAAATACAGAGATAAGAGGTTTCGCAGTCTTCCGTGGGAGTGTCACATTTCCATGGTGATGAAACAAGCTCTTAATACCAGATTAACCAAGGTGATCTGCAGGCTTCCTGCTTCCTTACTCCATGTAACAGGAAGACAGGCAGAAGGAAAGGGGGAAAACAATTGCGTGCCCAAGAGTTGCACAGAAAATTGACAGGTTCTGGTCTTAAGATCTTGTTATGATATGTCAATGCCAAGTACCCAAAAACATGACATGGTTTTCCAATGTTCATTATTTTGCAAAAAAAAAAAAAAAAAAAAAATGGAGTTCTGCTTTTTAAAAATACCTTTGGAATAATTTTATAAAATGCAAAAGATTTAATGAGAAATCACCTGTCTTCATGTAAGCAGTGTTCATTGCCATCAACAGGAACTAAAGAGAACAAAACCCTACCTTGCTTTTTTTGTTTTTCACTCTTCCTAGTTGTACCTACTCCAAACTCTCTGGGTCTGTTCTCACCTTTCAATTTTCCCACAACTATACTCTGGGTATGGAATGTTTTTACCTAATTATCTGACTCACCACAGCAGTTTTTGAATCTCACCTCCTCAGTAAAACCTTTCTCAATCAACTGGTGTGGAGTGGTTATTCTCTCAATGCTGGCCTGTCCAGATTTAGGAGGGCTATGCTCCTTGCTTTACACTTCTTGACATCAGCCCTTGACATACACATGATTAGCATGTTATAAATCTTAACAGTGGCTCCCTTCTATGCGGGGTACCAAGCTCCATTCTAAAAATAAGGAATCAGAATCTCTGGGATAGGAGTCCTGATATGTATAGTTTTCATAAACCTACAAGTGCTTATGATACACTGCCAGGTTTGGAAGTCAGTGATGTGTGGTTTTACCCTGTTTTTATGTCTCTATGGGTGTCTGCATCCATTTATGTGCACTGAGTTTTTAAGTAGGATAATCAGATACCACAGCACATCTGGCAATGTTTAAATGTGGATTTCTAAGTACTAGCCCAGCCAAGTCTACTAATTTGACCCTGTGGGGTATGGCCTGGGAATCTGCATTTTAACATGCTGCCACCACCGCCCGCCCCCCCCCCCGCCGCCTCCCCCCTCAAAGTGATTTCCCTATATGGGAGTCACACCAGAATGCCTACAGGGACCAGGCAAGTCAGCTCAATGAATGAGGCAAGCTAGCTAGGAAGTGACCAGAGTAAAACTGATGCCCCATAAGGAGGGGCCGGCACTACTTGCCTGAATAGTTTATTGCTACTTTGTCATACTAGAAATAGACCTAAGTTCTGAATTTTTCAGAACCTAGAGATTCAGAGAAATTCCCCACAATTCAAAAAACAACCAGCAAAGAAACAGCTGCCACTGGCAAGTAGTGCCCTCTACCTTTGAGTTTTTCTGAAGTATCTCAAATCTCTGGGGACTTACAATGTCATGACACACTGTGGGCCTGACCAAGTGACTCCTTATGATGGATTATAATAGAACTGCAGGATTAGAAGGCGTCTGCGAGTCAATCACACCATTTAATGTTTCATTTTTGAATCCCCTACTTTAACCCTGGGGGGTGGGTGAGGACTCCCCAAACCACATCATCTTTCATCCAGATCTCCCACCTGTGCTGCACAAATCTGAATACCTCTTGGCTCCTCCACGAGGATATCCTACACACAGCATGGCCCCACATAAAACTGTCATCTTCCAGCACCAGACCTCTAAATGCTCTATGTTCCCTCAGTGGCCATCATTACTCTGTGCCCAGCAGCGGATGCCAGAATCTAGGGGTTTGCCTTATTTCTTCATGAGCCTCATACTGCATCATCTACCAACTCTTGCTAACTCTGCCTCCTTAACATTAATCAAATTTGTCTACTTCTTTTCATCCCCAGTGTCCATGACTAATTTCGGGCCATCTCTTGCCTGAATTGCTAGAATGGTCACTCCTTCCCCCAATTTAGCCTTCTTCAACTCATTCTGCCCTTAATTCATTGAAGCCAGAGCAGCCATCCTAAAATGCAAATAGGACTGTCAATTTCTTAACAGCAACAAGCACCAAGAGTGCAGTCAAGGCAGTATCGCATGGCCCCTGGCTGTCTCTTTGCTCCATTCATTCTCCATCTCACACCTGAACTCCACGCACAGCCCCACGGATTTTCCTCTACTCCTCCATTTGTGTTACGCAGTCCTTTCTTTGATGCTTTTGCAAATGCAGTTCTGTCTGGAAACTCATCTCCCTCATTGGTCTCCACATCGCCACCATTTAGCTGAGCTATGTCTACTGGTTCTTAAAATCCCAGCTTAATCATTCTCACAAACAGGTATTAAATGCTTCCTATGTGCCAGGGCACTGTTTTAAAGGATTTCACACATATCTCATTTAACCCTCACAACCACCTTAGGAAGCAAGTACTTTATCACTCGTTTTAGAAATGTAGTGACATCTAAGATATCTGCATTTTATTTATTTATTTATTTTTGACAGAGAACATGTCAGGGAGAGAGGGTGGAGAGACAGAGAGAGAGAATGAGAATGAATCACAAGCAAGCTCCATTCTCAGCACGGAGCCCAATGTGGGGCTCGATCCCAGGACCCTGGGATCATGACCTGAGCCAAAATCAAGAGTTGGATGCCCAACAGACTGAGCCACACAGGTGCCCCAGAAGTTCCTATCTTCAAAAGCGTCCCATGAGTCCCCTGAATGGTTGTGTGAAGCTTGTAGGTACCCAGTAATACTTCGTGTTTTCCCCGGTCACAGCACTCACCAAACTCCACCATAATTCTGTTTTACCTGTCTCTCCAAACAGATTCCAAACTCTTGGATATAAAAGATTAAAAAAAAAAAAAAGACTATGGCTCATATACAGTTGTATTCCCAGAATTTAAGACAATGCCTCTCAAATAAATAGTGGCTGAGCAAATTAATTACTGAATAATTTGAGGTATTCAACACCTGAGTGACACCTTTAAACATGTAACAGTTGCGTTTATGAACATTACCAATTACTGTCATTTCGGCCTTGTGGGAGACTATCTAACTCATATATTAGAAGAGTGTGATGAGGGGAAGGAAATAAGTGTAAACAGACTGATAAACTATTGATAAAAACTACATAGTGATGGCTAAACATCAATTTTCATTCTTCCATCTATCTTGGCTTTAGATGGGCTCCTAAGTTGACTATGTCTCTTGCTTTTCTTTCTCATACTCATCACCCCCAAGTTCAGACGCTGACACCTCTTGGCTCCACATTCACAGAGATATCCATCCAAGCACTTGTGTATCCATCTATCCATCCAACTAGCAAGATGGCTGACATTGAGGATATAGAAATGAGTAAGGTTAAGTTCTTTTCCTCAAGAAAAAGTCTAGGGGCACCTAGGTGGCTCAGTCAGTTAAGTATCTGACTCTTGATTTTGGCTTAGGTCATGATCTCACAGTTCATGAGTTTGAGCCCTGTGTTGGGCTCTCTACTGACAGCTGAGAGCCTGTCGGGGATGCTCTCTATCCCTGTCTCTCTCTCTCTCTCTCTCTTCCCCTCCCCTGCTCATGTGCTCTCACTCTCTCTCAAAATAAATAAACTTTAAAAAAAATCCACTGCTGGGGCACCTGAGTGGTTCAGTGGATTAAGTGTCCAACTCTTGATTTCGGCTCAGGTATGATCTTGCAGTTCATGAGTTCAAGCTCCACATTGGGCTCTATGTTAAGAGTACAGAGCCCGCTTGGGATTCTCCTTTTCTTTCTCACTCTACCATTCCCTGCTTGTACTCATGCACTCGTGCTCATTCTCTCAAAATAAATAAATAAACCTTAAAAAAGAAAAAAGCAGAAAACGTCTAATAATTTGCCTGGGCCATAGTAAGAGCTCAATAAATGTTTGTTTCTGCCCCACTCCCTTCTTGTTCAGACAGGGACAGTGACTGCTGTACCACCAGTGTGAAACCTGCAAGCTGTCACCTTTTCTAAACAAATGCCTTGCACCCTTTTCATTGTAAAAATAACACTGCAACTGTCTCATGACCAGCCATCTTGATTTTACAAAGGAAAATCTGCTCCTTTTTTTATGGGCTCTTCTTTCCTTGGCTGAGAGCTGAACTTACTTGGAAGAGTACAATTAACTAAAAATGAAGTTCTAGTATTAGAAATAAATTTCAGGGGTGCCTGGATGGCTCAGTCGGTTAAGCAGCCGACCTTGGCTCAGATCATGATCTCCCTGTTCATGGGTTCAAATCCCTGTCGGGCTCTGTGCTGACAGCTTGGAGCCTGTAGCCTGCATCAGATTCTGTGTGTCCCTCTCTCACTGCTGCCCAGCTCCTGCTCATGCTCTGTCTCTTTTTCTCTCAAAAATAAATATTAAAAAATATTAAAACAATTAATATTCTTTAAACATAAAAACATTTGGACACCTGCGGGAAGTTCAGGATCATGGGAAGCAGTCATGGAAAAAACAGAGCTTTAACAATGGGTTGGATAGCCTTGCTCTTCATGTTGAAAGGAAAAGGGACTGAGAGCAGCCAGGAGCCAGGATGTACTCTCCAGGTCTTCTGCTGAGTTCACAACCACAGGCTGTCTCTCAGGATGCACATACGCACCTAGGGAAATCCTCATGTGAAGCAAAAGTCCTAGTAACAAGACCAGTTGTGAACACAGAAAGTGGCCTCAAGTGCCCAAAATACCTCAACAGGTTCTCTTACAGGGTCAAAGCAATCACTCCTAAAAGCCAGAGCATAAAGAGTCAAGCACACATTTGTAATAAAAAGCACAGACTCTTAGTTGGAAGCTTGTAGTTACTTTATAAAGATAAAGTTGGTCAAACATCTACAGGTTCCATTATCATGGCATCCTGAAAAAAACGTTATACAATTTAACATGAAAATTAGGCTATGCCTAAAGTAATTTTTAAACTTCTCAAAAATCTAGTAAAATTAAATTCCCTATATTGCACTACTAAAAAAGGGAACACGTATTTATTAAACAAAACAAAAATGGACTACCATTTTCAGGGTCAAAACTAAGTATTTTCTTTGACAATAAAACATTATATATATATATATACACACACACACACACATATATATATATATATATATAAATAAAAGAACATTTTGTGAAATATAAAACAAATATTTTTCTCCCCTTATTTTCAGGAGTTTTTTCTAATATCCCCTTTTCTAATATCAATAGGGAGGAAGAGATGAATAACAAAGAAAGCCTATAGCTGAAGATCCAGAAAGAAAAAGCCACCTATTAGCTATCATTTCACTCAAGGGATTTACAAATGCAAAAACAAACACATCAGTTTATTTGTTAGTGGTCAAGTAAGGAGATAAACACCTCTGTTGAACTGAGAGATCTTAGGTGGGATGGTGCCTAGTGGAGGAAGCTCTCTAAGACGTCAAATCCAGAAAGATACCACCTAGAATGAGTGACAGTAATTCAGTGATACTAAAAATAGGGATCAGGTTGTAACCTCTATACTCAATGAGGCTGGAGTAGCAAAGCACCTCCCTAATCTTACCAATTTATCAACTGTACCTGGACCTTCTTTGTAGCAGGTCATAAATTTACTGTGGAATATTCTTCGAGGGGGGAAAAAACAAAGTCTAGGTCACCAGGCCATCTGTTCTTCTAGTGCTCTGGCTGGGGGAGATCCAAGTATACATGAGATTAAGTGAAAGCGAGTGGCTAGCAGTTTTGCTATCTATCTGCAGAAGCTTTTAGCACATTTATCAGAAGCCATACAGTGCAAACTCTTTTGATATTAGGTCTCTGGGTGTAGCTTTCAAGATCGTTCTTTGTTCCATTCTTCCTTTATTGTCAAACTGCACTCAACAGGTGGTCTAGAGTGTGAATTTCAAACATGTGCTATTAATATGCCCAAAACTGTTGCTGCAAAGGGGAAAGAAAACCACATTAATTGAATCTTGGCCTGTTCTTACTCATAATGTCACAAATATATTTTCTATGTCCTAAAGCAATATGAAATGATTTATAAAACCATGTGAAATCTTCAGGTGAATAAATCCATTAAAATGTGTATTATGTATTCCTATTAAAAGTAATTATTAGGGGCACTTGGGTGGCTGAGTCTGTTGGGCATCTGACTTCAGGTCAAGTCATGATCTCACCGTCTGTGGGTTTGAGCCCCGCGTCAGGCTCTGTGTGGACAGTCCAGAGCCTGGAGCCTGCTTCAGATTCTGTGCCTCCCTCTCTCTCTGCCCCTCCCCAACTTGTGCTCTTTCTCTCTCAAATAAATAATAAACATTTTTTAAAAATTAAGAAAAAAGTAATAATTATCTTACAATTCTCCAGCAAAAACTACACACAAAAATAAAGGTCAACATAAAAAAATAATAATGTTAAAATCTCTTTTTCATTGACCTTGGTTTTCCTGTTGATATACTGATGATCATTAGTAAAAGTATTATATATGTAAATAATTCATATTTCAAATTTTCTAAGTATTTTAAAAATATTTTTCTAATAAATGTTTTTCTTTGGAAGATCACATTATTCCCATTTTATAGATGTAATATGGAAATAACAATAGCACCTACCTCAAAGGATTGTTTCAGAGATTCATTAGATAATCCACAGTATTTGGCACATTACTTATAGAGTGCTCAAAACATGTTAGCTATTATTAATATGCAAAAGTATTAGCAACTATATTAAGGTTATTAGGAGTCCATTTAAAGCAGGCCAGGTGGATTTGGGTCTTCATCTAGAACAGTTCTTCCAAAAAAAATAAAGATACAACAGAACAGTTCTTCCAAAAAATAAAGATACAGCTAGTTAGTTTATATAACTAACTAGAATTTAAAAAAAAAATTCAAACATTAAAAAAAAATGATACCACTGTTTATATCCATCCACCTAGAATGCTTTTCCCTTCCTCACTCCCAACTCCTGACCTCTCTACTGGGCTAATTCTTATCCTTCAGATTTGAGCTTAGATAGTCCTTCTTGCAGGGGTGAGCAGTCACTAACCTCCCCCAAATCTAGATTATACTATATATACGAGGGTGCTCCTCCTACGTGCCCCAACATGGATCACAATTGCCTGCTTCTATGCTTCCCTATGACACTAAGGCAGGGATCATGTCTGTCTATACACCACATTTTTGGAGCTAAGCACAATGCTGGAATAGAGTGGATGCTTGATAAATATCGGTGATATGAAGACATCTAGGATCTCAAATCAGCCTGGTTTGTGTTAGATGAAGAGGTTTTCCTTTAGCATGATTGACTACTACCAGCCGATGAGATAAAGCAGCAGACAGTTGCTGGGGGCGGGAGGGGGGTGACGCTGTAGTTGAGGAGGCTGGTGAAATGGGATTTGGCATCACAGAAGCAGAGGGGCTGAAAGGAGGGGCTCTAGAGGAAAAAGGTCCCATCTGGCCACTTAAAGTCACACCAGCAGCGTCATATCCAGATTCACTAATTCTGGATATCTCGATCCAGTCCTGCAGCATGGGGAATGAGAGCCTGAGTTAGGTGCACCTGGTCCCAGTCTAAGAGACTTCTGACCAGAGTATTAGTAACAAACTGCAAGCCGGGAGCGCTGATAGCTAGAATGAAAGAATCCAATCTGATCCAAGACCCCAGAAGACTTACCAGACAGTTGGGATGTGCTGAGCACGTCTGGCCCAGCACAGAATTGCAGTGCTCAGGAATAAACTTTGAGACTTTGGGCACAGCTGATGGAAAATGAACTGAAATGTTCTGATTTGTTACAGCAGCTGCATCATAGGAAGGGACTTTAGAATAGTATCTGACAGCATGGAAGGAATTAAGAGAGAGAGCTTTGCTGGGAATTCGAGTTTTATACATATCATCGATTGCATTCTCTGAAGTAGAGCTGGACTGACCTTTAATAAAAAAGAAAACAAATATCCATCAGTATTCATGACTCTATAACTTGGAACTACTATATTTGAAATAAATTGTCCTCTATGTCATTCCCTCCTGTTACTAACTTCTACTATTCTTATACTCAAATGCTGATGGAAAAACGCAGTGAACTTTTTAGTAATGACAGTTAGTGCAATACACATACTATAAATTAGTGTTTGACAGATTTTAGAGGAGCATCATCAGATCTCTGTGACTGTGCGTGTGTGGCTTTCATCATAACCAAAATTTTAACCATCCCTATGAGCCCAAAGAAACATGAAAGAATGTTGGAAAGTTGAACTCTATTCAGTCACAAGTAAAGTTTGGTCAATTTTCTATCAGTGAAATGAGTTGTATAATTATATATCTATCTATACTGTGTACAGTAACTAGAAGGCAAAAAAAATTTGAAGTATATTATGAGGGGTGCCTAGGTAGCTTAGTTGGTTGAGTGTATGACTTGATTTTGCTAAGGTCATGATCCCAGGACTGTAGAATGGAGCCCCATGTTGGGCTCCACATTGACAGCATGCAGAGCCTGTTTTTAAGATTCTCTCTCTCCCTCTCTCTCCACTTGCACATGCATGTTCTCTCTCTCTCTCTCTCTCAAAATATATATATATAATGAATATTAACAATGTAATCTGAAAGAACACTGTGAATACCTATCTTCTTTTGGATATTAGTAGTAATGAAAGTATAGAAATTTTGTGTCTACTTTACATACAAATATATCCAGAATATTTGTGAAAAAAACATTTCAGGAGATATGTACAGATATTTATGGCAAGGACAGGTAAAGGTAACCTAATAAAATCTAAACACTGAACTCATTCAGCACTTCTGTGTTACAGGTCAGATGTTAGCAGACACCTGGTGACCTTGGGTGGTAATTTTATTTCTCCAGTCTTCAATTTACTGACCTACGTGGTGAAAGTGACACTGGAAGACTTAACTGATTTCAACTGTTCCAATCCTCTTTCAAAAACAATTTAGCAACATGCATTATGACCTAAGTATGTGCTCACATTCTCAAGCTCATTCATCACACACTTCCAGTTACCGAGCCCAAGGAAAAGTTCAAAATATTGGAAAACCCATGTATGGGGAAATATTTCCTAACATGTTATATATAGAGTCACTCTCCCCACAAAACTATTGGAGGATAGCTAAGAAAATCTTCTATAAATTATTTGATAACCCATTAAATGGTGGTAAGAAGTAAAAAATTAAAGTATATTTGACCCAGTGTTAAGTAAAACAGGCAACAAATTGGATGTACAATATGATTACTGCTGTGGAAGAAGATACATAGAAAAAGATTTATTTTAGCCGGGCTAGTTAAGGACTAATATTGCTTTCCAAATGTTAAAATGTATATAAATAAAATTAAAATGGAGGTTCTGACTCAACGACCTTCAAGGTCTTCCCCAGTCTGAATATGGCATAAAGTCCACGGTCCTGGTATATTTGTGTCTTCCCAAGAGCAGCTGCGTTAGGTGATATAAAGCCAAGAGATGCTGGGGCACAGAGAGACCTGAACTCACCACCATTAAAGCAGTGTTTCTGAATTTCTGCAGAATATAAACTGTGAGAATGCAGAAGTAAGTAGTGTATGTTCAAAAAGTAACATTAACAGGCATATGCCTGTGGCCTAACCTCTGATTTAGTCTGAGCTGATTTAATCATTCTGGGTGATATTCAGCCACAACTACTTTAAGTAGATTAACTGTGGCTCATGGCTACTTCTTTTTTTTTTTTTTTTCCTCTCTTTTCTTCCCCTCTCCTCTATGTCAGGGGAAAAGTCTGAAATCACTAACAAAACACCCTGAAGCCTGTTTGATTATATGAACAAGAGGACTGTATGCTCTTTTAGGTCTCTTTTTCTTTTGACTTTAGACACCATCCCTAGTAACATTTGTTCCTCTGGCTTTTCCCATGTCCTCATCATATGCACAGTACCTCTACTACAGCATTTACAGTACTACAGGAATCCTATTTTGCTACTGTGACCCTCTTCCCTACTAATCTGCCAGCTCTACAGAAAAAGAGCTGCACCCTGTTTGTCTTTGTGCCCCCATCTTTCAATCAGGGACATTTAAGCTGAGAACTAAGGGATGAACTGGGAGTTCCCCAGGTAGACTATGGAAAGGACATTCCGAGCACAGGGAAGATGCTGAAGTAAATGAGTGGAATCCCTTCGAGGAAGTCGGCAGAAGGGTGACCTCAGACTTGGGTACTGAAAAGACAGGTCAGGGTATCCTGTCAACTAGCATCTAACATGCAGATTAGGAGCTCAGTACCTTACTGGCTTCTCAGTGAGGAGTAACTTTCAGGAATAGGAAAGTCACAACTGGTAGCTGTGTTCTTTTACTTTGGCTCTGCTTTTTTCTATCTTCTTATTTCTACAAGTACGTGGGCATGTCTTGACATTATAACACAAATAACAAAAATGCTTTACAGTGGGTAAATACTTGTTTTCCAAGGAATATTCATACAGGGGAGGTTTCTTGAGCACCTGCTGTATGCTGGTCATTGCTCTAGGTACTAGAAATACAGCAATGAACAAAACAGGCAAAAAATTTCCCTGTCTTCATGGAGTTGATATTCTAGTGGGAGACAGCACATAATGAGAACATACACAAATAAATAATATTAGAAAATAATAAGTGCTATGAAGAAAAATACAGCAGAAAATGTAGGTAAGAAGTCCCATGCTTTAAAAAAAAAAAGAAAAAAAAAAAAAGGAAAGAAAAGAAAAGAAGTCCCATGCATTATGTGATGCTGGGAAGGATACAGTTTTAATTGGGTGGTTGAGACTCACTATGAAGAAGACAATTAAAGAAATGAAGGAGGTAAAATAAGTTATTATATTAAATGCTCACTACATAGTTAGTAAATTAATTTGAGTATTTCCCTTTCCTTTAGATTCTATTCATGTAATAAAGTCACTAATGTGCTTATTATCTACCAGTAACATAAGCTTCCCACTGGACAGCCACATGCAAAAGAATGAAACTGGATGCCTTACACCATACACAAAAATTAACTCAAAATAGATTAAAGACTTAAACATAAAATCTGAAACCATAAAACTCCTAGAAGAAAATAAGGAGGAAGCTCCTTGACATTGGTTTTGGCAATGATTTTTTAGATTTGACACCAAAAGCAAAGACAACAAAAGCAAAAAAAACAAGTGAGACTCTATCAAACCACAAATCCTCTGCAAAGCAAAGGAAATCATCAACCAAATGAACAGAAGACCTAATGGATGGGAGAAAATATTTACAAGTCATATATCTGATAAGGGATTAATATCCAAAAATATATAATGAACTCATGTAACTCAATAGCAATGAAACAAGCAAACTGATTTAAACATGGACAGAGGATCTAAATAGGCTTTTTTCCAAGAAATACATACAAATGGCCAATGAGTACATGAAAAGATGCTTTTTAAAAAAATTGTTTTTACTGTTTTTATTTATTTTAGAGAGAGACAGCATGAAGAGGGGAGGGTCAGAGAGGGAGACACAGAATCCGAAGACAGGCCCCAGGCTCTGAGCTAGCTGTCAGCACAGAGTCTGATGTGGGGCTCAAACCCACGAACCATGAGATCATGACCTGAGCCGAAGCCGGACACTTAACCAACTGAGCCACCCAGGCATCCCCACAAAAAGATGCTTAATATCACTAATCATCAGGGAAATGTAATTCAAAAGCACAATGAGATATTACCTCATACCCATTAGAATGGCTAGTATCAAAAAGACAAGAAATAACAAGTGTTGGTAATGATATGTACTTGTGCACTGTTGGTGGGAATGTATATTGATGCAGCCATACTGGAAAGCACAGTTTGGAAGTTCCTCAAAAAAATTAAAGTAGTATTGCCATATGGTCCAGCAATCCCATCTCGGGGTATTTATCCATAGAAAATAAAAATACTAACTCAAAAAGATATAAGCACTCCTATGTTCATTACAGCATTACTGACAAGAGCCAAGAACAACCTAAGTATCCACTGATGGATAAATGAATAAAGAAAATGTAATAGAGATATAGAGACACACACGCATGCATGCACGCACATACACATATGCACATACACACACACACATACAGTGGAATATTATTCAAACATAAAAAAAGAATGAAATCCTAAAAAAATAAAAATAAAAATGAAATCTTGACATTTGTGACATGATCGACCTTGAGGGCATTATGTTTTGTGAAATAAGTCAGACAGAGAATGACAAATACTGTATGATCTCACTTATATACAGAATCTCTAAATAAATAACTATAAAAATCGAGCTCATAGATACAGAGTACAGACTGGTGGTTTCCAGATGTGATGGTTGGGGAATGGATGAAATGAGTGAAGGCAATCAAAATGTATAAAATTTTCAGTTATAAAATAAATAAGTTATGGGGATATATGCACAACATAGTGAAGAGAATTAACTCTACTCCACTGCGTATCTGAAAGTTGCTAAGAGACCAGATTTTAAAAGTTTGCAAGAAAAAATATAATTTTGTTGACAGACAATAAGTAGACTTACGGTGGTGATCACTTCACAATGTGTACAAAGAACAAATCATTATGTTGTACACCTAAAGTGAATATAATGTTCTATGTCAATAATACCTCATTAAAAAAAAAAAAGATGAGGTTTCTGGTTAACAATGGTCTAGTTTGAGCCCAATCTCTGGGACAACACCATATAAATGCCCTGTGGCCATCTTGTGTACTTCAAGCAGACAACTCATGGCCCATCCTCTAGCTGCACTCCTTTCCCTGGTTACTGCACTGAATGCAGAGGCACAAGGGTGCACAGGACAACCCAAGCATATGACTTGCACAGGGCATCAGGCGGAGCTCACCTCTCAGAGCGTTATCCAGGGCATCCCCTGAGGCAGGAACAGAGTACACATTCACACACTTATTAGCCAGGAATCTGATCTCTCTCACAGGTGAGTAAGTGCTTGTCAACACATCATTTTCCCTTAAAAGGACAGAAAAAAAACACCTTATGAAATTCCCAAGGAAGACAACATGAACATTGCTGAGTTCAGTTCCTCCCTCTATCCTTCAAGTTCTAACTTGGCAGAGACAAATTATGCATTATTCAGGCATAAGAACAAATTGGTGAACAGGACTCATGATAGTTTCAGATGTGGAGGAATGATTTGTTTTTATAGTTTTTGTTTATATATTCTAATAAATTTAAATATGGAAACACTCATTTGGTGTGTCACATTTTGTAGTAGCAAATTTTTTTTATAACTCCCGACTGAAATAGGCCTGAACTACTCCAGGACTCATGACCTCCTGTGACCAAGGAATGGCAGAATGCATCCTGCCTCTGTTGGTCTGCTAGTCACGACTGTCACTACTGATAAAGCCTTGTTTTATGATCTTCAGAAATAACAAAACAAGAAATAAGAGTGAGTCAATTGATGAAAGGATCATGGGCCTGAGAATATTACATATTTTATCATTGTGACTAAATGATACATATTGGCAATGGGAAAAGTTCATGGATTCTTCATAAATTTCTGAGTTTTCATTATGGGTGTGTTCACTGCCTATCTGAAATACTTCTAGCAATACTTCTAGCATCTGAGGAAAATAAAAAGCCAACTACCAACTCTTGAGGGCCCTCATCATACCTTTGTGCCACGACTGGACCTGGGAGGGACAGCTGGATGGATACTTGTCTCTTACAAAACCGTGTATTGTTCTGAAGTACTTCTGTAATCTGAGAGAGGCCTCTATTTAGATATTTTTTCATATATACAGACACACATACACTTCCAATTATAAAAAATAGAACTGTAGTTTTAAAGCATGGTCTAGGAGGATAAAATTCAAGGGCTTAGAATCAAATACCTGGGCCATAACGGCTGGAGGGATTGTCTCCCGGATGTACTTCACATAATCAACTGTTGCCTCAAGAATCGAAGCCACATCATTCTTTCTCCCTTTTGTATATGGCAACAGAGTACGTAGCTGCTCACAGCAATACTTGATTCGTTCTCTGAGCAGAGAATTATAATAAATAAGGAGCAATTAGTCTCATTTTCTTCCTTGTACGCAAGGACAAACAGGCCTTCCTGCTGGGTCTCTTAACAGTGGAACTGCTTCCTCCCTGCCTAGTCTCTGTTTCACAGAAAGGCCATGTCCCAATCAGCCAGCAGCCACCACAGCCCCTGGAACCAGGCATCTGTTCACACTGCCGCCCAGCAGTGTTTGTGCTGACGGCAGCCCAGTTCACTTGCCCCTGGCCTGCTGCTGTGTGCAGAATGACACCGCCTATGGAAATCCCCCTCAAGAGGGAGTGGCATGCTATACATAAGTCCTTTTGTAATTCACACTAGAAGACTAGCAGACAAAAAAAAAAAAAACAGGAGATTTTTCATGTCACTGTGACCTGGGCCACATTTCCAACAACAGATCAGTTAGCATCTTTTATTACATGGGCTTTACATGTAACTCTGTGTTCTGAGCCAAAGGAAAATCAGAAGGCTGCTTTCTTCAAATGAGGTAGATATGAAGAGAACAAACCAGTATGCAAACGAGAACATGGTTCAGGCTAGTATCAGAAAGCAATTAATCTAAGTCTTTCATGGTTCTGAAGGGAAATGCATAGGAAATCTAAATCCAAGCCTTTGATCTAAGTGTTTGGAACTTCTATTTGCATGTATTCGTTTAATAAGCATTATTAAGCACCTGTTTTATGCTGAATAGCAAGCACCTTGATATATATACGGTCAAATGCTGGCTCTGACAATTACCAGATAGGACCTTTAGCAAGTCACTAAACCTTTCTGAACCTCAAATTGATACACAGCCTATGAAAAACTCAAATATTCTAGGTCAGTGGTATTTTAATGGGACTTTGAGCAGTTGACAGTTCTATAGGGGTGTCTCAGGGGCTATTCTAGAAAAAGTCAACAATTTAACAATGTATACAAAGGGGTTGAACTTTTTCATACCCTTTAACATGGTAATTTCACTTACAAGGACCTAAAACATAGAACAAACTTTTTGCAAGATGATATCCATTATAGCAGTATATCAGTAAGATATTTAAAAAAATCTAAACACACAAAATATGTGGATACTTAAGTAAGCTATAGCTTACTAACTCAGTAGAATATTATCTGGCAGTAGAAATGATATGGTATAAATCTTATGGGAAAAATAGGATATTTTATAGGATACAACTATAAATTATAAGGCAGTATATAAAATATGATCATAGACATTAAACAAAGTAAAACTAAAGCATACAAAAAAGATTTGAAAGTGAATCCATCAAATCATAGTTATTTCTGGATGGTTGGGTTATATGGAAAATATTATTTCTTCCTTTTTTTATTTTTCCCAAATATTTTTGCTGGGTACAAGGATACTTTCATACTAAAAAATCATACACTTTTTCCAACATTCGCTGGGAAAATCTTCAAACACACAGAAAGACTGAAAGAACTTAGAATCTTAATTCTTAACAGTTGAAAAAATTAAGAATTTGTACAAAGAACGTGTATATACTTCACCCATCTAGAAACTACAACGTTTACTGTCCTCACTTGGTCACATACGAATCATCATACTGGCCATATATCAACCTATTTAATTATACAGAAGCATTTCAAAGGAAGTTATAAACTTAAGACACTAAACTCTTCACCTTATCATTAGCTAGAGTTCAATTATTTTATTTTCAAATATAAGTTATTTGAAATAAAATTAAAAATACACAAATCTTATGAGTACCATTCTATGAGTTTTCACAAATGCACAAAACTATCTAACAAAAACCCTAATTATCATGATCAAAACCCTGGAAAGTTCCTGTGTTTCTTCCCAATCTCATCCCTCAAAAGGGGCAATTCTGATATTTTTCCATCCCACATTAGTTTTGCCTGTCTTTGAACTTCATATAAATCTAAATCTACAGGATGTGCCATTTTGTGGAAGACTTCTTTCACTCAGCATGTTTTTGAGATTTGTCCGTGTGGCTGTTTATTATCAGTAGTTTGTTTCTTTTTACTGAGTAATAGTATTCCATAAGATAAATATGCCATAGCTTATTTATCCATTCTCTTACTGATGAACACTTTCTTTCAATCATTATGAATAAAACTGCTAGATCACCCTGTACATCTTTCTGTGAATGGATGTTTTGATTTCTCTGGGAACACAACCAGGAATAGAATTTATGGGTTAATTTTATAAATTTATAAGAAATTGGCAGAACTTTCCCCAAAATAGTGCCATTGTACACTCCCACTGTCAATGTATGAAAGTTCCTTTTGTTCCAAATCCTTGACAACATTTAATATGGTCAGTAATTTTAATTTTAGCATGTTGGCCTGAGCAATTTAGCATACTGTCAGTAGTTTTAATTTTAGCATTTTTGGTACATGGTAGTACCTCATGTTTTAACTTGCATTTCGTGACCAAAAAAATATTATGTTGAGCAATTTTTCTGGTGCCTATTGGACACTTGCACATTTTTTGTGAAGTGTCTGTTCAAATATTTTGTTTCAATTTTAATTTGATAGCAGGGCTTTTTGGTAGTGAGCTTTAGAAGTTATCATCTTTAATACCAGAATTTTTTCAGCATATTTGATTTGCAAATAATTTCTCCCAGTCCACAGTTTGCCTATTTATTTTCTTAGTGGTATGTTTTGATAGCCACTTTTAAATTTTGATGAGTCTAATTTATCTATTCTTTTATGGTTATTGCTCTCTGTGTCCTAAGGAACAGCTGCCTAACCTCAGCTTGTGAGACATTCTCCTATGCTTTTTTTTTTTTTTAGAACTGTACTGTCCAATCCAGTAGCCAGTAGATTGGTTTACGTAGACTTACAGAACCAGGAGTCTATATAAACTAGTTAAAATTAAATAAAACTAAAATTCATTTCCTGTTACAATAGACACATTTCAAATACTCAGCAATTATATATGACTAGCAGCTTCTTACTGGATGCAGATATAGGGTATTCTTAACATTGCAGAAATTTCTACTAAACAGCACAATAGTGCTATTATATTAATAGTGCTATTATTATTAATAGTTTTAGCTTTATGCTATAGTTCTGTCTATGCTCCATCTTGAATTAATTTTTATACAGTATGAGTAAGGGGTCAAGGTTCATTGTTTTTTCCTTTGGATATCCAGCTGTTCCAACCTCATTTATAAAAAAGACTGCTATTTCCAAGTTTGCTCTAGTGATTCACTGAAAATCAAATGAACACAACTGTGTTGGTCTAGTGCTGGGGTACTATGTTCCCCTCATCTACTGGTCAACCTTTACGATGGTAACACACCGATTACTGTAGCTGTATAATTAGTCTTGAAGTCAGATAGTTTAAGCTTTCCAATTTTGTTGTGCTTTTCCAAGAGTGCTTTATTCTAAGTCCTTTTATATTAAAGGTCCTTTTCACTTTTAAGTCAGATTACCAATTTATTTTTTTCTATTTTAAAAAAAATTACTATTTATTTCTGAGAGAGAGAGACCAAGAGAGTGAAAGTGGGAAAGGGGAAGAGAGAGAGGGAGACCCAGAATCTAGAGCAGGCTCTAGGCTCTGAGCTGCCAGCACAAAGCCCGATGCCAAGGTGTGGACTCATAAATTATGAGATCATGACCTGAGCTGAAGTTGGATGCTTAACCAACTAAGCCACCCAGGAACCCAGATTACCAAAAGAAAGCCAGTCTGGATTTTTCTTATACATGTTTCAAAGTATATATCTTTCTGTTTATTTACTTTGCCATGCCTTTATATTTATAGTGGTCTCTTACAGCAGATGGCTGGACGTTGGTTTTTGTTTTGCTTTTATTCGTTCTGACAATCTGTGCTATAAGTTGGATATAGGTGGATAAAGGTCTATCTTCATAATTTTTTGCCTGTAGTTTCTTTGGCTTATTTGTTCTTCTGTTCTTCCTTTCTTGGCTTCTTTTTAAATAATTTTTAAAATCCCATTTTAATTTGTTTATTGGCTTTATAGCAATACCTTATGCATATCTCTTTAGGAATGCTCTAGGGATTACTGTATCTAACTTTTCATAGTCTGTTTAGAGTTACAATTTTGTGACATCACATAAATATATAAATGCTAAAATCATGTAACTACTTTTACCATTTTCATCCTTCATGCTATAGTTGTCATATGTGCTCATCTACATATACAGTGGAGCCCTGAACAACCTTTGAGTAGATAAGTTTGAATGCACTCAACCACTTAAATTTAGATTTTTCTATAGTAAATATAGTAGGGCACTATAAATGTATGATAAATGTATTTTCTCTTCCTTATTATTTTATTAATAACATTCTTTTCTCTACCTTTATTGTAAGAGTACTGTATATAATATACATAACACATAAACTATTTGTTAATCAACTGTTTGTGTTATTGGTAAAGCTTCCAGTCACCGGTAGGCTATTAGCCTACTGTTAAGTTTGAGGGGAACCAAAAGTTATACGCTAATTTTTGATCGCATGGGCATTAGCACTCCTAACCCTTACGGTGTTTAAGAGTCAACTGTATTACAAACCCCACAATACAATACTATAATTTTCACTTGTAACACTTTGAAACATTTTATATAAATAGAGGAAAAATGTTTGTTTTCTAATATTTTCTCATGTATTGATCATTTCTGATTCTATTCAGCCCTTTCTAAAGATCCAAGTATCCATTTGTTATCATTGCTGGTTAGCTTAAAGAATTCCCTTTAGCTTTCTTACCCTGCAGGTCTGCTGTTGTCACAATCTTTGAGTTGCCTTTATGTTAAAATACCTTATTTCATTATTTACTGTTAGGAAATAATAACCTGACGGAAATATGATTTATACAAAGAGGTGAAGGGTATCAGCTATATAAGTACGGTAGCATACATAAAAAACTAATTTATCTCTCATTTATTAACATCTTAGAAAACAATTAGTAGGCGTCTGACAGATCTGGAGCAGTTATGTCTGCTGCTGGGGTTTCCACTACAGATGCAAGAACAAAGTGTTCTCACACTTCCTACCTGTCTGATCGTGGCAGCCACGACTGAATGGGAGAATACAAGGGAAAAAATGTGGCAATACAGAAAAAACATGGGAAAATAATTTTTCCAACTGAGTGAAAAGCCTATTTTACCTTAAAAAAAATCTAAAATTTGAGCTATAAGAAAAAATATTTACAGGTTAAAATAATTGAAAATTATTTATCACTTTTATCACTTTCCCTCCCCTTCAATCTCTCCCGGGCTGTGCCCACCTTAATCAAAAGATATCCAGAGAACTGACAACAACAGTTCCAGGACTAACGTATGAGAACCTTCAATGTTGGTCTCATTAAACCCTGAGCTGTCAGACAAGAGGTCTGTCTGAGCTTGCTGGAGAGGCCATGTGGTCCTGGGACCATAGGGAAAGACACCAATCCATCTGAGTACAACGTTTCCACACCCCTCCAAGAGACTATCCACGTGGATGAGCTGTGCTGGGCTCTCAGACAGGCTATTTGCCAGCTGAACACCATGGAGGGAACACTGTGTGGAAGAATCACAAAATCAAGTTCTACTCAAATTGATGATCCATAAAATTGTGCGATACAATAAATAGGCTATTTTAAGCCACCAAGTTTGAGGGTAATTTGTTACATAGCAAAATAACTACAAGAATAGCTTACAATTAAAGCAAAATTAATAACAATGTGGAGTTGATAACATGTAAAAGTAAAATGTATGACAATAACAAAAATAGATGGAAGGTGGAAATACACTGTTGTATATTAAACGTCATAATGTCAAATCATGGTAGACTATGATAAGTTAAGGATGCATATTATAACCCTAGAACAGTGACTAAAAAAAGATAGTTTTAGCTCAAAAGTTAATAGAGGACATAAAAAGGAATGCCAAAATATACTTGATTAATCCAAATTAAGAAAGGCAAGAAGAGGGGAAAAAAAGGAAAAGGAAATAGACAGAACTAGTGAAAACAAATAGAAAACTCATGGATCTAAAATCAAACTTAACAGGAACTATAGGTAAATCAAATAAACATTCCAACTGAACAGCAGAGATTGTCAGAATGGGCAAATTAAAAAGGAAAATAAGGGGTGCCTGGGTAGCTTAGTGGGTTAAGTATCTTACTCTTGATTTTGACTCAGGTCATGATCTCACGGTTCGTGGGATAGAGCCCCCAGTCAGGCTCTGCACTAACAGGTCTCCTCTCTCCCTCAAAATAAATAAACAAACATTAAAAAAAAAAAAAAAAAGGAAAATAAGACTCAACTATAAGCTGCTTACATTTAAAGATACCCTTTAAATATAAAAACATATTGGGGTGCCTGGGTGGCTCAGTCAGTTGAGCATCCAACTTCAACTCAGGTCATGATTTCACAGTTCGTGGGTTTGAGCCCCATGTCAGGCTCTGTGCTGGCAGCTCAGAGCCTGGAGCCTGTTTCTGATTCCGTGTGTCCCTCTCCCTGCCCCTCCCCTGTTCATGCTCTGTCTCTGTCACTCATAAATAAATAAATGTTAAAAAAAAAACTTTTAAATATAAAAATATATTTAGGTTACAAGAAAACATGCAAACACTAATCAGAGGAAAGTTATATGAATATCAAAGTCAATTAAAAAAATTTTTTTTACATTTATTTATTATTGAGAGAGAGAGACAGAGCATGAACGGGGGAGGGGCAGAGAGAGAAGGAGACACAGAATCTGAAGCAGGCTCCAGGCTCTGAGCTAGCTGTCAGCACAGAGCCCGACACGGGGCCCAAACCTGCAAACCGCGAGATCATGACCTGAGCTGAAGTCAGTCGCTCAACCAACTGAGCCACCCAGGTGTCCCTCAAAGTAGATTTTAAGATGAAGTATTAGCATACATAGTTAGCACTTATCATTTTGTAACAGTAAGTGGTCAATTCATTTAGAAGACAGTCACCTAACAATTTCAAAATACATGAAGCAAAAACTGAAAGGAATGAGGTAAAAAAAAATAAAGCAATCTACAGTCACCATTGGACATTTAACTCTCAGAAAAAACAATAAGAATACAGAATATATGTGAAAAATAATACCAATTCCACCTTATTAATATTTAGAACACTACACCCAAACAGCAGAATACATTCTCTTCAAGCACATGTGAAATACTCATCAAAGGCAGCCTTTGGACTATAAAACAAATCTCAGAAAATATCAGATAGAAACCTGACAGAATATATTCTCAGATGATGATAGAGTTCAATTATAAATCAATATCTGGAAAATCTTCAAATAACTGGAAGCTAAGTTATACTTCTAAATAATCATTGGTCAAAGAAAAAATCACAAACAATATGAGAAAAATACTTTGAATTATAGGACAGTGAAACTGTAAGATGCCAAAATTTATGAGATGCAGCTAAAGCACTGATAAAAAAAAAAACCTTTTATAAATGGAAATTTATAGTTTTACAAAAGGGTTAGACGAGAAGGTTAAAATCAAGGATTTAATTTCTATCTAAGAAAATAGAAAAAAGAACAAAGTATACACAAAAAGGAAATGACAGGGTGGAATTAGTGAAATATAAAATGGGTAAATAATAGAGAAAATCCATGAATAAAAATCTGATTCACGGATAAAAGATCAATAAAACTGATAAATCCCTTGTGAGACTGATCCAGAAAAATAAAGAAAACACAAATTATCAATGCCAGGAATGAAAGAAAACATCAGAGACCTACAGACATTAAAAGGATTATAAGAGAGAGAATTATGAACAAAAAGTCATTCAATAAATTTAACATTTTGGGTTAAATGAACACATTTATTGAAAGACATAAATTAAACCAACTAAGAGGAAAAACACAGAAAATCTAGTCCTATAATCGTTAAAGGAATTGAATTTTTAATTAAAACTTTCCCACAGAGAAAATTCCAAGCCTAGATTACTTCACTGTTGAATTCTATAAAACATATCAATCTTACACAACTCTTTCAGAAAAACAGAAGACCTTCTATTTCATTTTTTGAGGTCAGCATTTACCTGATACCAAAATCCAATAAAGACATAAGAAAATTAGATACCAATAACCTTCATGAAACAGATACAAAAATTAACAAAATATTAGCAAATCAAATCTAGCAATAAATAAAAAAGAGTACATCAAGGCAGAGTATAGCATTTTAAAATAATCAATGTGACCAGTACATTAACAGAAAAAAAGAACATCATACAATCATCTTGATAACAAAAACATACAAAATTTTACATCCATTCATGATGAAAACTTGAACTAGGAATAGAAGAAAACTTTCTTCAGCTGATAAAAGGCATGTACAAAGCAGAGTCTATATTATATGTAATGCTAAAAGACCTAATACTTTCCATGTAAGCCCACAAACAAAACAAGGATTTACTTTCATCACTTCTAATTCAAAGAACTGGTCAAGGCATTATGGTGAGAAATAGAAATAAAAGCCAAAAAGATTGGAAAGAGGTCTCTATTCACAGGTGACATAATTGTGTATGCAAGAAATCTATAAAAACTGACTGGAAGTGATGAATAGATAAAGCTAGGTCATGGGATACTAGGTCAACACACAAAATAAATTTAACTTTAGATACTACTTATGAAAATTTTGGAAATACAATTTTAAAAAACCTGCTTACCACAAAATTTAAAACTTCCCAAAACATTCAGAAATAATAAACTACAAAACACTGTTGAAATAAAGATCTTTTCTAAAATGGAGAGATGAACTGCCAGAATGGATATTGTTCAACATCAATTTTCCCCCTAACTGATCTGATTCAGCACAATCCTAATCAATAGCCTAGCAGGAGCACTGGGTGGCTCAGTCCATTAAGTGTCATACTTTCATCTCAGGTCATGATTTCACAGCCCTGTGTTGGACTCTGAGCTGACAGTGTGGAGCCTGCTTGGGATTCTCTCTAGTTCACTCTCTCTTTGCTCCTTCATCAGGCATGCACATGTTCTCGCTCTCAAAATAAATAAACTTAAAAAAAATATATCCTAGCAGGATTTTTTTAAGAAAGAAATTGACAAGCTTTCTTTTAGAATTTACATGACAATTCAAAGGACCTTAATATCCAAAGCAACTTGAAAATGAAGAATAAAGTTGGAGGACTTTCTGATTTTGAGACTAGTAAAGCTACAATAATCATTGCAGTATAATCTTGGAGTGAAGAAGAGAGAAAAGTAGATCAGTGGAACAGGAAATCTAGCAATACACTGACAATTATACAGTAGTTGGCTTTTACAAAAGTGCCAAAACAATTCACTAAAGAATGAAAAGTCATTTCAACAAAATCTTTAAAATCTCCATCTGAAAAAAAATCTCAACAATCACTTCACCTCATACATATAAATTAAGATAAAGAATAATAGCTAAAACTATAAAACATCTTGTAGACAACATAGGGCATATAATTGAACTTGGTGGTAGGCAATGACTGCTAATACAGGATAGAGACAGCACGTTTTTAAATTTTGATAAATTGTACTTTTTCAAAATTAAAAAAAATTTTTAATTTTTATTTATGATTGAGACAGAGACAAACAGAGCACAAGCGGGGGAAGGGCAGAGAGAGAGGAAGACACAGAATCTGAAGCAGGCTCCAGGATCTGAGCTGTCAGCACAGAGCCCGACATGGGGCTCGGACCCACAAAACGTGAGATCATGACATGAGCTGATGTCCGACGCTTAACCGACTGAGCCACTCTGGCACCCCTTTTCAAAATTTTAAAAAACTTCTGATCAAAAGATGTAATTTGTTCATAAAATGAACAGTGAGCCAAGGTTAGAAGAAAATATTTCTAGACATAAATTTGACGAAGGATTTGAATCCAGAATATTAAAGAGCTCCTACAACTCAATAATAAAAACACAAGTAAGCAATTTTTTATAGGCAAAAGATTTTAATAGACTGCTCACAGAAGATATACAAGTGACCAAAAGCATGTGAAAAGCTGCTCAACCTCATCAATCATCAGGAAAATGCAAATTTAGAATCACAATGAGATCATACTCCACAACCACAAGAACGACTAAAATGGAAAGACTAACAATACCAAATGATGAGGATGTGGAACAACTATTATTCTCACGTATTGCTGGTGGGAGTACAAAATGATGCTATTATGGATTTCTGCTTGGAAGTCTCCTAAAAAAGAGAACATACACCAATCCTATGATATGCAACTCTGTATCTGAGAAAAATGGAGATGTAGGTCCATAAAACATATAAAATAATGTGCATAGAAGCTTTTTTCTTTTTTTTTGTAAAGTAAATTCTATGCCTAATATAAGGCTTGAACTCATGACCCCAAGAGTCACATGCTCTACCAACTGAGCCAGCAGGGCACCCCTCAACACCCAGTAGCTTTATTCTTAACAGAGGAAACCCAGAGAATGAATAACCAAAATGTGGTATGTTTACACAATGGAATATTCCTCAACAGGAACAAACCACTAAAACACAAAGCTCTAATGAATCTTAAAACATGCTAGGTCAAAGAAGCCAGACATAAGTGTATATATTGATGGTTTCATTTATATACAGTTCTAGAATAAGCAAAACAAATCTCTAGCAATAGAATAGTAGCTGCCTCTAGGATATGGGAAAGGATAGACCAGGAAAGAACATGAGATAATATAAAATGCAGCTTTTATTATTATTCAGGTATGGTGAGGCCAACAGATCAGAAGATGGCTGCCATTGGGGCACCTGGGTGGCTCAGTCGGTTGAGTGTCCAACTTCAGCTCAGGTCATGATCTCACAGTTTGTGGGTTCAAGCCCCGTTGTGGGCTCTGTGCTCACAGCTAGCTCAGAGCCTGAGCCTGCTTCAGATTCTGTGCCTCCCTCTCTCTCTGACCCTCCCCTGCTCACGCTCTCTCTCGCTCTCAAAAAATAAATAAATAAATAAATAAAAATTAAAAAAAGAAAAAAAAAAGAAGATGGCCACCATTAAAAAAGAGCTTGTTACTCACTGTTCCCAAGAGGAAGGGGCCACTTCACACTATTCGAGGCCACATGGATAAGCACCAGGGTCAGTTAGGAGGCAGGAGGAGCCAGAGGAAAACAAGGATAAGACACTTTATTGTGGTTTCTGAGAGAAGGAACAGGAAAGGTGGGTAAGCAAGCCTAGGATTGGCTACTTTGAATAATTTTAGCAGGCTCTGGGATGTCAGGGTAGTCCCAAGTTGGTGGCACATCCCCTGAGGTGATAAGGGCAAGGGAATATTGGCCTGGAGCATAGGAGTGTGATAGAGAGCGTGGGTGTAGATGGTCTCTGGGTTGGTCAGTTTGCACATAATGCAGGGAGGGCATGGTTACTGGCAAATCATTTACTATCTCTAGAAACTGGCTTGCGCTGGGATGAGCAGTCTCTCCATGGCCAATAAGGTCCCCAATGTCAAAACATCAGAATAAAAAGACATACTAGGAGGCAGTGGGTGGCTTAGTTGGTTAAGCATCTGATTCCTGATTTTGGCTCATGTGATGATCTTGCAGTTTGTGGGTTCAAGCACTGTATCAGGCTCTGTGCTGACTTGGGATGTCTGCTTGGGATTCTCTCTCTCTCTCTCTCTCTCTCTCTCTCTCTCCCCCTCTTCCTCTCTTTCCACCCCTCCCCTGCTTGCTTGCTCTCTCTCTCTCTCAAAACAAATGAACATAAAAAAAAAGACATGCTTAATACACAAGGGAACATTCTGATCATGGAAATGTGGTTTAGATGGATGTATGCATTTGTCTGCCTCATGACCAATGCTGGCTCTTCCCTTTATAGCCCTAAATGGTGTGATATACCTCCTCCTCTTGGGAACTGTGGGTAACAAACCATTTTCCAAAATTCATCAAGCCAAGGGTGCCTGGGTGGCTTAGTCAGTTAGTGTTCAACTCTTGATCTTGGCTCAGGTCATGATCCAGGATCATGGAATCTCTTTCTCTCACCCCAAAATAAAAAATAAGAAATAAAAATAAATTCATAAAACCATAAACACATGCAACTTATCTCTTATAGACACTAATTTACTTCTGTATCAATGAAATACTTTTTATCCTAAGTTCTCTAATAATCCTGAGACTATATATAGTGTATTACCAAACGTTATGGATCTAGCTTTGTTCATTGCTTCTTAAATCTTTCTGGCTCTAACATCAAGTTTCAAAACTTAAGGTTAGGAGAGGGCAAGAAAATGAGACCTGTATTTTTAAATGATAGTGGAGCAAAGAGATTAAGTAAAGTTTCATCCTTTGACTGAGACACAACTCAAAATGACCTCTTGTGAGCAGAATTTCTTTCAAGTCATGTATTAACTAAAAATGTGTACAGAAGTGCCTGAGTGGCTCAGTGTTAAGCATCAGACTCCTGATTTGGGCTCCGGTCACGAACTTGGCAGTTTGTGAGTTGGAGTCCTGCAACTAGGCTTTGAGCTAACAGTACAGAGCCTGCTAGGGATTCTCTCTCTCTCTCGCTGTGCCCCCTCCATACTTACACTAGATCTGGACATGAAAAATAATAAAAGAGAGGTAGCATTTCCCAATATCCTTTCATTGCAGCCATTTAGAAATATCACAATTCTAACACCAAATAAAGTATTTAAAACACAAGCTTAGATATAAATTGTATAATATATGGCTTTAAAAATACTCATTGCACTGTATTTTTCCCACTCGGTGCAGATCGGTGAAATCTGTAGGACAGCACTAACCAGCAGGTCTCACCTAAATCTTCCCTCAGCCAAAGTTCAACTAAACTAGGCCATCTACCAGCCCATATCATCAAGCCCAAACCCTACCACATTCCCATTAATCTTCAGCAGATAACGTAGGCCATTTAACAGAAATTACTCAATATTTCTCATGAAAAGATTCAACTTTATCCACACTTAGCTTTGGCTTCTTCTCTCCATTTTTAGTAGAAGAGGTGTTCTTCCACCTGGTTCTAGATACCATAAGCTTCTATCTACTTAGGGATGCTAAGTCCATCTCCAACCCCCCTCCAGCTATAGGGGATTAATATTATTTAACATTCCTCCCACTGAGAGGTGGGGTTCTATGTACCCTTCCTATAGATTGGACACTCAACTGACTGAGCTACCCAGGCGCCCCCTTCCAGGTGTTTTCTATATTCATGTCTGGCCCAATCTTACCAACATTTTTCATTTTATCCAAGATCCCCTTTTACATATCACACACACTCATTTTCTTTTTCCTTTCATTTATGTTCCCACCTTTCATTTTCCATCTTTCCTCAATGGTGCTTCTTCCCTAATCATGCCAATGAAATTTATTTTGCCAAGACCAGTAATGTGTAGGCTTTGCCAAATAGAGTTATTATTAGTTCTTTTCTTACTTGCTCTCTGTCATGTCATTGAACACTCCTTCCTTTAGGAAACTCTTCTCTGGTCTCCTCATTTCCAGTCCCTCTTGGCTTATCTTCCTAGTAACTTCTTTTCTCCCTGATTTCTTCTCTGCTGCCTGTACCTTAAATAGATTTTTCCCAAGGTTTTCTTTTCCACTTATGTCTTCTCTACATGCTTTGCAAAGTCATCCTATCCATCCCTACATTCACTGCTTCAAGTAGATGCTGTATCCTAGGAGTTCAAAGTCCATATTTCTAGCCTAGATCTTTCTCTAGAATCTAAGGGTCAACTCTGCCTGGACAGTTTCATGGAAACCTGGAGTGTTCACACCCAACAAGAGCAAAATCACCTCCCACCTCCAGACTTCCATTCTCGTGGGACTTCCCAGTCAGTTGGTAAATGCAACATCTATTTGAAAGTTACACTTGACTCCTCCTGCATCCATGCTTATACTGAATCTACCTACTTAGGATATCTGGAATTGACTTATTCCTCCTTATCCCATTTCTAAAACCATAGTTCAGGATTTCATCACTTCTTTTGACAGATTCCACAGGCTTCCAGATTCAACTCACCCTCTAACATCCGGCTAGAGTGTTTACTCTAGGCGCAAATCTTATCATATCACTCTTTGGCTAAAGCCCTTTAGTGCTCTCCAACAGTTTCAGATTAAAATTCAAATTCCTTAACATGATGAGCATAATCCTTACCTACTACCTCTCACCTCTAGCCTCTTCCCACTTGTGCCATTATAGCCAAGTACATGGATACACGTGGAAGTTTCATAAATTCATTGCATTTTCACATACTGCCAGACTCATACTTGCTCTTTGTGCCACATGTAACATCCTCCCCTGAATTTTAAAACAATTAATAGTCACTTTTTTGTTTAAAGCTCAATTTAGCAATGGTTTTCTCAAGAAAGCCTTCCTGCCCTCTTATTCTGTCTTAGGTAACTTTCCTAGTTTGGTTACTATGTGCTCTTCTCTATCATGACACTTATTAAAACATAATTTTCTATGTAATATACTATTGGGAAGTCTGTCTGAGCACTACACTAAGATTTTAAAGGCAGGGATTTTTTTAAATTTCAGTTCACTAGTCATATTTTGGCACATATCAGATACAGATATTTTTTGAATGAATGAGTGACATATACTTAGTTGCCAGATTAACTAGTCTCACAGAGACTTTTAACAGTAATACAAAACATTATGAAATTCATGAAAGCAATTTCTTCCTAGAAAGGAATAATGCTAAAAAAAAGAAAAAAAGAACTATATCATAACTCACCTTCTCCACTTTTCCTTGCTTGAATGAAGAAGAGAAACCCTTCTGCTTTTCTCAAAATCTGGCAATTGAGCCTTTAATTCAAGCCCAGTGTCACTTCTTAGCAATTCAGAGCTAGAAACAAGAGAAAATCATCTCACAGATTTAAGAGGAAAACCGTCAGGCAATATTAAACAATAAGCACCAATACACTAATCAAAGCTGCTTCTCTAAGTTCCTTGCTTCATGCAAAGGTGCAGTAAATACCAAAGCACTTTACCTTGCATACTTTGGTGAATAATATTTTATTTCAAAAACTCTAAAGAATTTATGATCAAGATCATCACAAATCCATGACTGATTAAAATTCTAAAATATACAGAGTAACAGATACCAGCAGTATTAAAATATTCCTATCTTACTGATTAGGACTACTCAAATTATAGGACTGTATTGAAAAGATTATAACAGGAAAACAACACAAAGGATTAGAGGGTCACATTACACTATTCTGACCTGATCAGCAAAGGTCAAATATACTCCATTTATGGATATTTTCTGGCTCTACCATTTTTCTAAAATTTCTCCATGCATTTTGATTAATGTTTTTTTAAAAAATATATTTCTCTAAGAAACTTATAAACCAGCTCTTTTACCCCAAGGGACATAACTTAATTTGAAAATTTACTTTTATTTGTAGTGGTAGAATTCTGAGGAAACACAAAGCTTCAAGACAAGGAGGGTTCGAAAAAAGTTGCAAATGATACAGGGAAATTACAAAGCCTCCCCAAATCCTTCCCAACCTCATATCCCAGATAAAGTTTAATACAATCAGTCTCTTTCTGGTTAAAATGTTAAGTAAGATCAAGAAACCTGTTGATGTTTCTGCCCTACTTAAGTGAGCACATCTTTGGTTTAACCACACTTATTGGTTGCCAAGTTGTTTCCTTGTTCAAAATAGTAGGTGGTCACATTTCTACAAACAGTTGATGGCCACATTCTACAAATTCCGGAAGTGACTGACTCAAAATTCTCACCATCATCACTCATGTCCTCAGCAGCTATGTTCATTGCTTGTAGCCCTATGCTCTATTTAAAATTAAAATCCCTTTGGGAATCAGCTTAAAGTGAATGAAAGAAATTCACAACAATTGAAAGTTAATAAGCAGATAAAGCTAGCATTAGAAAGGTCTGAACCCCAGTTCAACTATCTATCCAATGAAGGTATGAATACCAGTTCTAATATGAGTGGGGGTGGATGGGGCGACAGAGATAGACCTTTTTTTAAAGGTTGTTTTCAGTAACTGAGGGGATAGATTCATGAGTTCAAAAAAGACAACAGGGAGAAGCTTAGTGGTAGGTGGATAACATCTGAGGCTGCTCTTCTCTGTTTAAATATTGGGGTTATATGTAAAATTTTTGTCTGAAGAAAATTTTATTGTTTCTAAAAACTCTGAATACCAGTGATATTATTTAACTCTGATTAATGATAACTCAGACTCTAACACATCCAGTGTTGAGGAACTTACTACCTTGCAATCACCCTTGTCCCCTGTGGTCAAATAAGAGAAGTACTTCCTAGGGATGCCTGGGTGGCTCTGTCAGTTAAGCATCGACTATGGCTCACATCATGATTTCACAACTTGTGAGTTCAAGCTGTCTGCATTGGGCTCTGTGCTAACACACAGAGCTTTCTAGAAATTACACAGTAAAAATTTCTATTATGATAAAGTAAAAAAAACAAAAAACAAAAAACAATAACAAACAACTAACCAAGCAAATATATCAGTAGAAAAATATCCCAAGTGTTCACTGCAGGACTTCTGCATGGGTAATCCAGGTTCTTCAGGCTTCAAAGAAGATTCATTCTTAACTGAAAGTTTTAAAGGGGGACTATTTTAATTCTAACATGACTGGTAGGGATGATGTTAATCTCACATACAAGCCCTGAAGAAAAAGCAGTTGCCACTTTTTACTCAACAGAGTTTACAAAGCAGTAGTTTTAAAATATAAAGCAAGTTATAGATTTCAGTCTATACAGCATGAAACCACTCAGGTTAGAAAGAAAAATGAAAATATTACATTCTCTTCACTCAAGACATCCTCTTTCAACCAAATTTTAGGAACTTAGTGGTAGGTGTGCTTAAAACACATTCAACTGAGTTTATTTATTAAGTTCTTATTTATAGGTAAATGTCAGAGCCAGAAAATATGTATGAGTCTGCAGTAGGCAGCTGTATGGTCAAAATATGACATCTGACGTTTTCTTTCTTTCTTTCTTTTTTTTTTTTTTTTTGCAGCTGCTCATTCTCAGAGCAAAGATGAGATGACCAGAAGCAGATGTGGTTATGACCAATAGGACGAGTACTAGACAGGTGGTGACGAGCAGCTGCTCTATTTCCACTGAGAACCAAGTAAGAGTTTGCAAAGAGGATTTGGGTTACCAGTTAGCCATTTCCAGGAAGAACTCTGAAACTCAGGGGCTGAAAGCCATTGGAATGTCATAGAACAGACTCACCAATCTGCCCTGAATGTTAAAAAAGGACATGAAAACAGGAGGGGGTATACTAAGTCCTACATCATCTGGAGTATGAGTTTATACAGGATAATCCTGAAAATGTTTTTCAGGTCCATTTTATGAAAAACATCATCTTAAAAGATTCCTAGCTAGTATCCCATAAATAGTCGTTGACCACAATGATTCCAGTAGGATTTAATTTCAGAAATTGGAGTTTGTCCTTTCATGAGTCAAACTAAAGCTAATTTAGCCTAAGTGTTTAGATGCTGGTGATGCACATAATACAATGTAAGTGAAGAATTTTGAAATGTGAGGTCTAATTGAAGCATTAACAGTAATTACTTATGTCTAAAACAGAAAGGATAACCACCCTATTATCTTTACAGAAGTAAAGTAATTTATGAGCAAGTGTTTTGCTAAGAAGGAAGTATGATAAGATTTAAGGTTAGTGGCCCTGGTCTTCAGACACAGATACAATGACACAGCATGATTAGTTCCATCTGAGAGAACAAGAAATGCTGGTAACAGCTAGGGCACTAAAAGGAAAACCCTGTGACTGCCGCCAACACTGTCCTCGCCCTTGAGCAACACACTTTAAACTTTGGAAGATGTAAATTCTTTCTTCACAGGTAGGGAACGTATGTTTCCTTTTATTTTATTTATACTTCTTCCTTCAGACTATGAGTAGTAAGGATTACATGTTCTTTACAGTACACAGCACACAGTTAATCTTCAGCCAATAAAAGGGATAAGTGGAATACCAACTTAAAAGTGTATAAATATAGTTTTTGTAGGATTTAATTCGAGTTTTTCAGAACTTTGGAAATTTGGTTTTCACTCACCAATATTTGAGAAATATTTTTTCCAGTATTTTACCACAATACTCATTTTTTCCATTGTCAGTGGTTCAGTTAAAGTAACATCTGCTCCATGCCCTGAAACACAACCTAAGAATTTTTGTGTTAAATACTGACCTTATAACTTCTTCTTATAGAAAAAACATAATATATACGGCAGGCACATACCTTTGAAGTTTTCGGGGATTATGAAAACAAACAGCAAATGTATATTTTTCTTCTTGCCAGATCTGAGAGGAAAAATATGTTAAAATGAAGCGAAATCACCATTTAAAATATTGGGATTCAATATTTTACCTTAAGAACTAAGCTAGAGTGATTTTATTTCTTTGGAACTTAAAATAGTGGCATTATGGAAATTCAGTAAAAGTAGTGTCTCAAATTAGCAACGGAAAAAAGATGGACCACCTTTATTCTTTTTTTTTTTTTTTTAAAGCCTAATTTTTATCCATGTTCTTGAGCTAAACACCAGTTTACAAGAAATTTAAGGAAAATAGAAATATTCTAAAGAATGCTGTGGGGACGGGGTGCCTGGGTGGCTCAGTCAGCTGAGTGTTTAACTCTTGATTTGGGTTCTGTTCATCGTCTCACAGAGCCCAATTCCGGGCTCTTAAACTTAAAAAAAAAAAATGCCGTGGGGATGAAATCGGCAAAATCACATCCAGAATGTGAAAAACTGTGAAACAAATGGCCCCTTTAAAAAATACACACACACACACAGGGGAAAGGGATAACTGAATCTTGATCTGTATAAACTAACAGTTTAAAAAAATGATAAGATGGGTGGCTGGTTGATTCAATCGGAGAGGCATGCAACCATTGATCTAGAGGTCATGAGTTCAAGCCCCACATTGGTGGTAGAGACTACATAAAAAAACCTTTAAAAAAATTTAAAAATCATAAACAGAAATTTGAACACTGAATATTTGAAATATTAAAGAATTGTTATAAATTTTCAGGTATGTATTGTTATTGGGGTTATTTTTTTTTAAAGAGTCCTTATCTTTTAGAGGTATTAATTAAAGTACTTATGGATGAAAAATGATATCTTGGATTTGCTCTAAAATAGTTCCATTGAGGAGGGGTCAGAGGACTGGAAGGGTCACAGATGAAACCAGATTGGCCATGTGTTGGTGATTGTTACAGCTGCATTAAGGGTACATTCAAGTTCATTACAGTTTCCTCTCTACTTTTATACACTTGAAATAAAAAAAATAAAGCAAAGAAATGTGGTATTACAATAAACTATACTTAGGAGTTCAGCAAGTTGGAATTTCTGATAATTTAATGGGCACTGAACTTTGGCATTGGCTAAGAGGAAATTATTTTTCAAGGAGACAATTAGTGTGAGCCAGACTTCAAAGAGAACAGCGAGGGGTGTCCGGGTGGCTCAGTCAGTTCAGCATCAGACTTTGGCTCAGTTCATGGTCTGGCAGTTTCTGAGTTCAAGCTCTTCATCGAGCTCTGTGCCGAAAGCTCAGAACCTGGAATCCGCTTCAGATTCTGTCTCTCTTTCTCTGCCCCTCCCCTGCTCACGTTCTCTCTCTCAAAAAAAAAAAATTAAAAATAATAAAGAGAATAGCGAAACTGCCTAAGAAAACATAACTTCTCTTTAATACTTAAAGCATCACTTATTACATTAATATATGGTCATGGGTGGTTATTATTTATTCCTTAAGACAGAACCTGGAAGAACCCTCACTCCATAATATTGTTATATTGTCTTATATGCACGTTTGGAAGTAAAGATAAATTATGCTATGCTCCAAATTGCATTACAGTTGATCCTTGAACAGCATGGCTTTGATTTTATGTGGCTTTTTTTGGGTAAAGCACAATACAGTAGTAAATCTATTTTCTTTTCCTTATGATTTTCTTAATAACATTTTCTTTTCTCTGGCTTACTTTATTGCAAAAATACAGTATATAATATATATAACACACAAAATGTGTTAATTGACTGCCAAATTATCAGTAAGGCTTCTGGCCAATAGTAGGCTACCAGTAGTTAAATTTGGGGGGGTGGGGGGAGTCGAAAGTTACAAGTGAATGAGAACCACATTTGAATTGAGAAAGACTGAATAAAGCAGATTGCCATTCCAAAAGTGGGTGGGTTTCATCTAATTAACTAAAAATCTAAATAAAACAAAAAGTCTGAGGAACTCCTCCAGACTGACTACTGAGCTGAGACACTGGCCTTTTCCAGCCTTCAGACTCTGACTGAAATATCGGCTCTTCTTGAGCCTGCCAGCTTTTCAAATGAAATCTATACCATCAGTTTTCCTGATCCTCAGACCTTTGGATTTGGCCTGGAACCACACATTGGCTTTCCCAGGTCTCTGGCTTGCCAACTGCAGATCCTGGGACTTCTTGACTTCCATAATCACATGAGCCACTTCCTTAAAATAAATCAATGTCTCTCCCTATCTCTAGATAGATGACAGATCACTATCCTACTGGCTCTGTTTCTCTAAAGAATCCTGATTAATGTAGACACATTTTGTTTATCCATTCATCTGTCTATGGACATTTGGGCTGCTTCCACCTCTTGGCTACTGTGAATAGTGCTATGAACATGGTGTGAAAATATTTCAGAACCATCCTTACAGATACACCCAGAGGAATGTTCTGCCAAATATCTAGGCATCCCATGGCCCAATCAAGTTAACATATAAAAATTAACCATCACAGGGGCACCTGGGTGGCTCAGTCAGCTAGCATCCAACTTTGGCTCAGGTCATGATCTCATGGCTTGTGGGTTCAGGCCCTGCATCAGGCTCTGTGCTGAGAGCTCAGAATCCTGCTTCAGATTCTGTGTCTCCCTCTCTTTCTGCCTGTTCCCTGCTAGTACTCTGTCTCTTCTCTCTCAAAAATAAATAAACCTTAAAAAATAAAAAAATAAAATTACCCATCATAGTGCTATATCCATACAATGGAATATATTACTCAGCCTTAAAAAGGAAGAAAGAAACAATCTATTAAATGCTACAGTATGGATGAACCTTTAAGACATTAAGTAAAATAGAGCCAGTCACTCACAAAAAAAGTACTATATAATTCCACTTATATGAGGTATCTAAAGCAGTCAAATTCATAGAAATAGAAAGTAAAATGGTGTTTACTGAGAGATGTGGGGAAGGGTAAAGGAAGACTTGCTTAATAGGAATAGAATTTCTGATTTGCAAAATGAAAAAGCTCTGGAGACATATTTCACAACAATGTGAACACACTTAACACTACTGAACTGAACACTTAAAAATGGACAAGATGGGAGACATCTAGGTAGCTCAATGGGTTAAGCATCAGACTCTTGATTTCAGCTCAGGTCATGATCTCACAGTTCATGGGTTCAAGCCCTGTGTGGGGCTCCACACTGGCGCTGCAGAGACTTCTTGGGATTCTCTCTCTTCCTTTCTCTCCCTCTATGCCCCTCCCCTGCTTATGCTCTCTCTCAAAATAAACATTTTTTAAAAAGGGACAAGATAGTAAAATTTGTGTTATGGGATTTTACCACAATAAAAAAATATACCCCTCACAAAAATGGTTATCCATGGATTTTCAACTGTGCAAGGCATTCATGCCCCTAAACCCCATGTTGTTCAAGAGTCAACTATATGTAAGATTTATATAACTGAGTCATATATAATGAGAGCTCACAATATGCCAGACTCTGTGCTAGGCTCTGGGAGATATCATAAACAGACAAGAAGATAAGGTCTCTGCCCTGATAGAGTTAACAGTTTCTTGAAGGGGTCAGACATTGAAGAAATATGTGCCCGGTGCTGTGAAGGAAAGCCATAGGGGCCAGTGGGAATACACACTTGAAAACTAACCTACTCTGCAGCCTCAGGCTTCCAGGAAGAAAGGCCTCTCTGGCAGACTAGGAGTTAGCCACACAAAAGTTAGAACGGTAGGGAGCACAGAAACAGATAAGCAGTCAAGTATATCCGAGACCAACAGAACAGACGCTGGGGAAAGGCATGGGGTATAGAGAACAGGTAAGTTTGAGAAAGTGAAAAATGTCCACATATGTGAAGGACACATATGATGAGACCAGAGAGGTATATAGGCCATTGAGCCAAATTAAATATTTGGTATTTTATTAAAATGGACAGTGGGGAGCTATTAAGCCATGGGCATGATTGTATTTGCATTTTAGAAAGGCCACTCTGATGGGATGGACAGACAGAAGGTGGTAGTGCAGGGTGGATTTAAGAGACCATATTGCAGTTAGGCAGGCAAGAACTGATGGTAGAAAAAAGTAGACATACCTGAAAACTTTCTTTAAAAAAATAAATATTTCTGGGGCGCCTGGGTGGCTCAGTTGGTTAAGTGTCCAACTCTTGGTTTCAGCCTAGGTCATGACCTCCTAAGTTGATGAGTTTGAGCCTGTATCAGGCTTCATGCGGACAGTGCAAGGCCTGCTTGGGATAGTCTCGGTCTCTCGCTCTGCCTCTTCCCACTCACTATCTCTCAAAATAAATAAACTTAAAATGTAAAACAAAATTGTTATAAATAAGTAATTCTGAATATTTACTAATTACTTCAAACAAGCAGGATTAGTGCCAACATGTGAGAGTCACACAACTGAGGTCTCTTCAGGCTTGAGTCTGCTCTATGAATTCTGAGGAGTTTGAACTAAAAGAGAAAAAAAGGAGAGAATGCACATTTCTAAGAAGAAATGAGAAGCTCGGGCAGAAATAATACCATCAAAACAGGCACGCGCATGGGAAGGAGCATAGGATTAGACTGGCAGACTGGACACGGAAGCAGGAAAGGCACATGAGCATATTGGTATGGGAGGGCATGCTGGATGGAAGCTGCATGAATGCATGAATGTGGCTGGCCACAATCTAAGTATTTCATGTATATTTGTAAGTGGGGTATAATGGAAGTATGATTCCTGGATGAGAAACAGAAGTGGAAGGGAACAAATGAGACCACAAAAAGAAACAAGGTAGTTTAGTACAACTTTTGGAATAAAAATAGTGTTGCTTCAACAAAAAGTAAATTATAAGCACACTTTAGAATTAGAGAATTTTAAAGAAAACAGATTCTTAGCTTTTAGAAATATTCTATGTCTGGGGTGCTGGGTGGCTCAGTCAGCTGAGCGTCCGACTTCGTCTCAGGTAATGATCTCATGGTTCGTGGGTTAGAGTCCCACTTCTGGCTCTGTGCTGACAGCTCAAAGCCTGGAGCCTGCTTTGGGTTCTGTGTCTCCCTCTCTCTTTGCCCCTTCCCTACTCTGTCTCGATCTCTCTCAAAAATAAACATTAAAAAAAAATTTTAAAGAAATATTCTATGTCTCTTTTCCATTTTATAAATTGATGTTACTGGCATAAAAACATGTTAGATTTGGATATATGAATATATAATATCCTCATGATGACTTTCAAACTTTATATCAGAGTTGGAATTCCTGAATTTTTGTCATTAGCACAGAATCAATTACCAACCCAAACACTTCCCTTGCTAGTGAAACCCTTTTTGTGATGCTGTACAGGAGCCCCACTAATCAATAGAATTCCCAGAATCCAACACACTTGTCTGGAGCTCAGCTGCTCACACATTCTCTACAGATCGATAAGCTAAAAGAGTTTCTGGTTTCCAGGATCACCAAAAAGAAAAAAAAAAAAAAAAGGCAAAGAAAAACTAAAGTCTTCTAATGAACAAATGTTCTTAAAGCAACACAAAAACAAAGCAAACACCTCTTTTATCTACCCCAATTAAAAGCACTTCTTTTATAGGCCAAAGTAAAATTGCAGATTCTGAGACCTTATGAGTATTCTCTCAGTTGAAGTCTCTTGGGTTTTAAAAATTTGCAATTCATTATGGGACAATTCATTTCTCCTCATTGTATTTCATACAATATACTATTTAAATATTGTGATGGTTCCTGAGACCATACTCTACACACAAGATCGGCTGTCGATATGCTAGTGTCCCTTCCTATGCCCATCTCAGGTACTCTCTGAAACTGGAGGCAATTATGAACTCAAATTGCAGCAGTACAGATCCCTAGTTTGGCCACTATCCCCGGGTCTGGTCCCTGGTAGCTGGAGAAAAAATAAATAAATTTAGGGGCGCCTGAGTGACTCAGTCGGTTAAGCGTCCGGCTTTGGCTCAGGTCATGATCTCACAGTTTGTGGGTTCGAGCCCCGCATCAGGCTCTGTGCTGACCGCTAGCTCAGAGCCTGGAGCCTGCTTCAGATTCTGTGTCTTCCTCTCTCTCTCTGCCCCTCCCCTGCTCGCACTGTCTCCCTCTCTGTCTCTGTCTCTCAAAACTAAAATAAAAAACATTAAAAAAATTTAAACATAAATAAATTTTAAAAATATCATATAAAGTGTCTTGAGCTGAGTTATACACTCAGCCTCATGAAAGCCCTGGCCTCTGAAATCTATCATCAATAAGAGAACCAATGATATCTTATAAGTCCCTATGAAGCCAGGAAAACCTCCTAACATTTGCTTTAGAGTCAAAAGGACTTCAAGGGACAAAAGTGAGCGCCATTTTGGGGTAGTAGTCTTCTTGAGTAGGATATCTATTACGCTGTCTGTTGGCCAAATGCAGCCAAATTAAGTTGGGACTTTTAACAAATAATGTTCTTTGGGACTTGCTAATGACAATTAATTAAAACAAACATTTTCAATGAGAACATTGAGAGCTTTACTATACATGTGAAAACACTTAAGTTACCTTGCTACTAACAGGGTAGCTGTGATAAATGTAGTTGAGGTCTGAGACTTTATTCTGGTCAATAGTAAAGGTTGCTGTGCTTTCTTCCCATTATGCTATTCTTCAGAAGAGTTCCTGCTGTGACCATCCTAAGTCGAGGTGACCACATGATGTTAGACATATTAAGACCTAGAATTTTCCTCAATTCCTATTTATACTCAACTATCAATTTACAGAATAATGTTTCTAGTAAAACTACTTTGATATTTGTTGTTATTTTGTGTATTATAAAGCATTCAGCAGGTAGGTCATTGCCAACTGACTAAGGAGATTTACTGAGTTGCACTGTCAAGTCAAAGAGCTCTTGGAATTGGGGACACAAAAACACAACTTGTTAGATCCCTGTGGCTCACAAGATTATGTTTTCTTAGTGAATTAATAAGTTAACTGATCAGACAATTCAAACTATATGGAAAAAATAAAGTCAGAGCCAAACTTGACTTGTAGACTGAACAGATGGAACCTCATTGCTTTGCTACTGCTGGACTGCTTGGAGCTCATGAGAACCATAGAATTCTAAGGACTGCAGTGACACTTCATGGAATGGAAAACCGCAATGTCAGACAGGATCCATACATTGTTGATGAGTTTTAAAGATATTTTAATTTTCCATACCTGTCTTTGGAAGATAAAGTATTAGGACGTGTCTGAATTATCAAGTATCTGGTTTTTGAGTGTTGCTCAATTTTAGAATTCTGAAGCTAAGCATAGGAACCCTAAAACTATCTTAAAATATTTTTTATCAATGTTGGGGTACCAGGGTGGCTTGGTCAATTAAATGTCTGACTTCAGCTCAGGTCATGATCTCGTGGTTCATGAGTTCCAGACTTGCATCAGGCTCTGTGCTGATAGCTCAGAGCCTGAAGCCTGCTTTGGATTCTGTGTCTCCCTCTCTCTCTGTCCCTCTCCTGCTCACACTCTCTCTCTCAAAAATAAAGTTTAAAAATGTTTTTAAAATATATTTTATTAATGGATAATATCTGAGTTCATCTAGCTCAATAAAAATGTATTCATAAAATGAAACCCAATTGGGGAGTACTATTAAGAATGTTAACCTGTAACTGAGATGTGCCATAATTCTTGAGAATGTCAGTCTGTGAAGTAACAATATTTTAATGAATGATTAAAATTGATCACTGATTAGCTTCAAGTTGAAAACCTAGTTCTTCTATAAGAATAAATTTGGGAATATCAAACAGGCTACTTACATTTTATTCTAAAATAAGCCTAACACTATAGCTAACATGGTTACATACATCATTCTTATTTTTAATAGAAATCCATATACCTTATAGATATATAGATTTGTGATCATGGGCTCTAATACTGCAAATAAATGTGGACATTTCTACTCTGTATTAAACTCCTGATTAACTGGCAAAACATATAAAGTGCCCAGAGAGAAAAAAGATAAATAGTCGTATATCTTTCTGAACCTATCCATATTTTGAAGTATTACAACAACAAAGATCTAAGAGGGAAAAATCTAAAAAACAGCAAAAGAAAAGCTAAACAAGCCATTTTATTTTGGTTTAGTCACTAAATGTCAGCCCAAACTCAAAATATATTGTGCTGTAGGAAAGATAAAGGCTTATGGGGTAGTATGTTTATAGGACTCATTACTGTAAGAAAAAACCACAGGTTCAAAAATATAAACATGCTCCACAAGGGTTTAAATAATTCATAAGTAGTAAACTCATAACAGTTGTGAGGGCAAGAAAGGGAATTCCAGAGGCATCCCTAGCCTCTGAGGCCAGTATCATGAAAGGCAAAGATTTCACAGAGAAAACTGTCCATCTTTCAGGGAGGAACACAAAAGCTAGAACTCATTGTCTGTCCTGAATGGCATTTTTCCTATTCATCCATAGTCACTTACTCATACCCACAGCAACGTACTGAATACTTGCTACTAGTCAAAATCTAACCTAGATATTGGGAATAGCAGAATAAGAGATAGAAAAAAAAAAAACCCAGGTATTTTCAAATGATCCTTTTTTCTTGCCAAACAAATGTTTTTTATAGAAAAATAGTAGAACAGTATGATAAATCTACTATTTTGGCATGTCTATATATTTAATACCTTCATTTAATACCTTCTTTTCTCTGCTGAGGAATCTTTGGCTGTGTTATTCAAAGCAAAGAAACCAGCCTTAGGGAGAATCAACATGGTGAATCAGTTCTATCCTCCTATCTTCTACCTTTTAATAATTGCAAATGGACATAAAACTTGTTCTTAATTAGAAATTTAATCTCATCCTGTTCAAAATGTAGCTTCAATACTGAGGAAATACAAAGCCTTTACTACAGTCAGAGGGACCTGGCTAGGCTCCCACTCTTGGAATGAAGAGATTAGACACACTGATGTGTCCAGTGCTCTTCTAAAAGGACATGTATGTTTAGTTTATACAAAGTTTGGCACATATTGAATTTCACAGGTGTAAAAGAAGAAGCTTCAACACAGAGGCCAAGTAATTATAGACCTGTATAAGGAACATGTAGAGAAAAGAGTTCTATGCTAAGTTTTGTAAAAACAAGCCATGTGGTCTTAAGTAAACCACTTCACCTTAGTTGTTTGCCAAGTAGGGATGAAGAAACCTGTTCTATCTCCCCCATAACACTGTTGTAAAAATGCTGAAATACTATAATAAATGCAATATTAGGATGAGGCCCCAGCCAGGGGAATTCTACTCATAGGAGTCATTTTTTTTTAAAGGTGTACAATAAAATAGGTATGGCTTCAGGAAGAGGACAGCTCACAACCTGTCTTGGAAGTGAAATCCACTTTGAGATAGTCAGCCTGGTTTGTTTGGAGCTCACACTCCCAGGAGAAAGCCAAAACAAATGGAAGAGATAATCTGTTCTAAGAAACCCCAGGAGCTGCAACCGTCTCTCCGTCTCTCTTTAACAAAGAGCTCATTACTTTGGCCTCTTCCCATTCCAGCTTTTCTTGTCCTCTAACACAATATGCCTGCTCCTTTTTATTCAGGGATAATAATATTGTCTCTGAACATTTTCCTTTAGTCTTGAAAGGCCTGTCCAGTAATTATTACAAGACCTTATATATTCCAATATTATCTGCAACTACATTTTCTCTATCAAATTTTCTTTGACCTAACCTTGTTAAAAAACACCCACAATGGCTCAAAATCCTATGTAGTTAGGCAAGGAAGCACCTCACTCTCCCACCACCAGACTTCAAATCTCTAAAGTGACATCTATGGAGCTACAAGATGAAACAAAAACATTGGAGGTGATATTGATCTGGACTTGTCGGATCCAGAGAACTTTGGGGCTCTTCCACATTAGGACATCTCTTAAAGGAGACACTTTTAGTCCATCACTAATATAACATAGAGCTAAGAGTACTCACCTTCATATCTGCCATAAAAATTAATCAACTCTGAAAAAATGTGTTATTTTAAATGAGTTATTAAAAAGGAGTATTTATGGGATTAAAGTAAATACTATATACCAAATAAATTTATTTTTTTAATGTTTTTTTGGTCTTTATTTTATTTTGAGAGACAGAGACAGAGAGTGAGCAGGGGAGGGGCAGAGAGAGAGGGAGACACAGAATCTGAAAGCAGGCTCCAGGCCCTGAGCTGTCAGCACAGAGCCCAACGTGGGGCTCGAACCCATGGACTGTGAGATCATGACCTGAGCTGAAGTCAGACACTTAACTGACTGAGCCATCCAGGCACCCCATACCAAATAAATTTCTAGAACCAATTAATTCTCACATTCACCCACATCAATTACTTTTTTTTCCCCCCAGTGTTTATTTATTTGGGGAGGCGAGAGAGTGAGAGAGAGAGAGAGAGACAGACAGACAGATAGATAGACAGTATAAGTCAGGAGGAACAGGGAGAGGAAGGTACAGAGTCTGAAGTAGGCTCCAGACTCTGAGCTGTCCGCACAGAGCACGACATGGGGGCTCGAACTCACTAACCGCAAGATCACAACAGGAGTTGAAGTTGGACACTTAACTGACTGAGCCACCTAGGTGCCTTCGCATCAATTCCTTTTTAAATTAAAATGATAATTCTTATATATGCCAAACTGGAAATAAAAACAACATTATGTACACCTATTCTTCCATGGAAATATCTCTCATCTTAAAAATTAAAGCATAAATAGTACCATGTTTTAAGGTGGTTTTTTTTGTTTTGTTTTTTATTTTTAATATAGGGATGTTTCAGGGGACACCTGGGTGGCAGAGTTGGTTAAGTATCTGAGTCTTGATCTTGGCTCAGGTCATGATCTCACAGTTCATGAGTTCAATCCTTGTATCGGACTCTGTGCTGATGGTGCAGAACCTGCTTGAGATTCTCTCTCCCCTTCGCTCTGCCCTTCCCCACTTGTGCACACTCTCTCTCTCAAATTAAAAAAAAAATCAAAATAAATAAATAAAACTTTAAATAATAAAAGTAAATTAAAAAAAAACTATTATAGAGATGTAGAGCAAAGGTTTTTGAAGTTTACCTAATTAGTTTGGTAGCTTCTGCCTCGAAAGCAGGTGGTAAAGAAGTCATCTTCAAGAAAACCACGTCAAAGGCACAATCTTCCAGAAGTGCTGCTGCCCCCTCCACATCCCTGATGGTTACGAAGACTTTTGCAATATTTGAAAAGGATCTCTGGGCAATATCAGCCAGGTACTGAACAGTGACATCTCCAACTAATAAGAGGTCTATTTTTGCCTGAAAGAGAAGGAAAAAAGGCAGAAGTACCACATAATTAATACTGGAACACAGAGAAGATGTCATGTAGGGGAGGATAAAACAAAGATGACAAATAATACCATCACTGACTATACATGTAGACTGAATGGTGAACTATCAGCACCTCAGGGACAGGAACTATTAGTTTCTTGTCCTCAGTATTTAGGATACTGAATGGATCTGAAGGTCATAGGGTTTTTTTTTTTAGGTTTTTTTTTTTTAATGTTTATTTATTTTTGAGAAAGAGAGAGCAAAAGCTGGGGAGGGGCAGAGTGAGAGGGAAACACAGCATCCGAAGCAGGCTCCAGGCTCCGAGCTGTCAGCATAGCGCCAGATACCAGGCTCAAACCCACAAACTGTCAGATAATGACCTGAGCCAAAGTCGGGCGCTTAACCGACTGAGCCACCCAGGTGCCCTGAAGGTCATGCTATTTTTAAAAGTTCTGCCTACAAGTAACTCTTCTACTGTGATTTTTCCTCCAGTTTTTTTTTTTTCCCCATCCTAGGAACAATAGACAGGATTCTTAAGGCCCAGTTTCCTAATCACTCATCCTGCTGGAAAATCTGACAAAAAAACAAAACACCGGTGACTCTCCTAAACCACTTGTTTTAATAAAACACACATTCCAGAGAACAAAGTAAGATTTAAATTCCTAAATTCCAAGAGACACTCACAGTCTTTTCTTTAAATGGAATATACATGCCATTCAAACTCCAATATTTTGGAGCCAAAAAGCATCTTTCTTTCCTTTGGTGGTTATTTTCAAGCACATTCAATCAGGACAAATATAATTTCCATCTTCACCTTTTATTTTCCTGTTTTATTCTCTACAGCTATTGAACACAATCCACTAAAACCATCAAAGAAGGGGGAGGCTTAAATTAATGGAAACAGTCAGCAGACACTCGGAAATGGCAGGCCACAGACAGGTCCACATGGGAAAACAGATTTGGAAGCTGACCAGAATTGCAGCCAGAAGAAATGGGTGAAGGAGTTTGAAATGCCTATGAAGAGAAAGGCAGCTTGGGTGCTTGAGTAGCTTAGTTGGTTAAGTGCCCAACTTTTGCTCAGATCATGATCTTATGGTTCATGGGTTCAAGCCCCACATCGGGCTCTGTGCTGACAGCTCAGAGCTTGGAACTTGCTTCAGATTGTGTCTTCTCTCCCTGCCCTTCTTCAGCTCACTTTCTGTCTCTCAAAGATAAATAAATGTTAAATACAAAATAAAATAAAAAAAGAGGGAGAAGGGCAGCTTGCCAGGGACACAACCCTTCAGGGTAGGCAGGATGCTGGTGAAGGTGCCCACCATGGAGCTTTCCCTCTCCTTCACCCCAGTTTCCCAGGGGCTGCTGAAAGGAACTTAGGAGGTGCAAGAAACTAGTCAGGTTTAAAGTAAGTAAAACTTCGGCCCTTCTTACTTACATCTTCTAATTTTCTTCTTTCTGTTGTTAAAAAAAAAAAAGAGAGAGAGAGAAAGGAAGGAAAGAAAAAGTGAGTCCTCCTTTATGCCTCACTCCTTAGAAGCAACCACTATCCATGATTTTGGCCACATCCTTCCAGGTGAACTCCAGGTTAACCGCATAACACATGTGCCTTTTTTCCATAAAGGAGAAACTGTATTTTTAAAAGTGAGTTGCTTTTCTCACTGTAGTTCAACAATTCCTCAGAAATGCCAGTTCACTGGGAACATTCTCACTTCCCAAGCTGTTAAAGACTTACTCTCTCAAATACATGTTTTCTATGTGTTGGGAGCTGGAGTGGAAGACCAGGCACTCATCTGTCATCTTGATCCAATCTTCCTCATTTGTGATGATAGTAATTTATTAAACCAGTGCTGTTAGAATGCTGTAATAAACGCCTTCGTAAATATATCTTCGTACATATGTATTTTTAGTCTCATTAAATTCAAAGCAAACTGTGGGTAACTTATGACAAATCTAATATGAATAACGGACAGGACTGAATCAAAGAAATAAACAAGATTACTATTTAAAAGAATTAAAAAGAAAAAAAATAAAAATAAAACAATTTTAAATAATAAAAGAATAAAAAAGAAAAAGTGGCATATACAAAGGATGGAATATTATTCTGCCTTAAAAAGGAACTGAATTCTGATATGTGCTACAATGTGAGTGAACCTTGAAAACATTATGCTAAGTGAGATAAGGCAGACAAAAAAGCAGAAATGTTAAATGATTTCATTTATTATTTTTTTAAGTTTTTTTTTTAACATTTATTTATTGTTGAGAGGCAGAGGCAGAGACAGAGTGTGAGCACAGGTGGGGCAGAGAGAAATGGGATAGAATCTGAAGCAGGCTCCAGGCTCCGAGCTATCAGCACAGAGCCCGATGTAGGGCTCGAGGCCACGAACCATGAGATTATGACCTGAGCCAAAATCAGATGCTTACCTGGCTGAGCTACCCAGGTGCCCCTAAATGATTTCATTTATATGATGTCCCTAAAATAGGTAAATTCAAAGAGACAGAATATAGAGCAATGGTTACCATGGGCTGGGGGCAGAGGGAAATGAAGAGTTAGTATTTAATGAAATACAGCATTGCTTTTTTGAATGATTTTTTTTATAAATTCTGAAAATGGATAGTGTTAAAGTTGCACAGCATCATAAATATACTTAATACCACTGTATACTTAGAAATAGTGAAAGTGGTAAATAGGATGTTACATATATTATACCACAATTTTAATAAAAAGGAATGAGGTGCTGATATATTCTACAACATGGATGAAGCCTAAAAACTTTACGCTAAGTAAAAGGAGCCTATCACAAAAGACCATGATTCTATTTATACGAAATGGCCAGTGTAGACAAATCCATAGAGACAAGTACTTGAGAGCTTGCCGGGGGATACTGAGGTTGGAGTGATTGCTAATGGGTACAGAGTTTCTTTCTGGGATGAAGACAACGTACCAACATTTACTGTGGTGATGTTAGTCCAATTCTGTGAATAGCAACCATGGAAGTGCATGGTTATGAATGATGTCTCAATAAAGTTTAAAGGAAAAATAGAGAAAGAAATATATCGTTGTACAAATCTAAGTCCTAGAGGCAAAACTATAAGATTAAAAGGTAATTTTTTGCTTTTGATTTTCAACTTAGATACCGCCAAATTGTTCTCCCCAAAAGAAAGAAAAATTTACATCCCCATCAACAGTGTATAAGAGTACCATTTCCCCCAATCCTTAAGAAGACTTTTTTTCCCATTTTTTTGCCAATATTATGAGCAAAAAAAAACCAAAACAAAACAAAAAAACAGCTCAATCTTCTTATGTTTTTCTAATTAACTGTGAAGTTGGGTATCTTTTCATTGTAGTGGTAATTTCCACTTCTATTTATTGCATATTCTATTTATTATGCTTGTCTATTACCTTTTTCTACATTCCTATTTGTTGTTTATCTTTTTATTATTGCTCCATGGTTTATATATTCTGGACATGTTAACTACTTTTTTCTATTTGTCATGGCTTTTAACTTTGATTATAAGTTCTGTAACAAATAAATATTTAATGTTTAGTAATAGCCACCCACTGTTTCTTTTATAAGTTTGGTGAATTTCATCTTGCCTTAAAGGCCATCTCTATTATTAAAGTATGCTTTCATAGTGTGTTCTAATACTTTTACCGTATTTTTTACATTTTGCTTTTTATCTCATATGGAATTTATTTGGTGATACATCTAATTTCATCTCTTTCAAATGCAGGGCTAATTACCCAAGTAGCCTTATTGAATAGAGTAAACTTCTCCCAGTATTTTCAAATGCCACCTTTATATATATGTGTGATTTTCTGGGCTTCATTCTGACCCATTGATCTATTTGCCTATTCCTGATTAATAAGACAAAAATTACCAGCTTTTTACATCTTTTATATTTGATAGAGCTTATAGTTCCCTCCTTGCTACCCTTCAATTTGATTCTTAGATATTTCCCCCAATTTCTCTTCCAATAGAACTTTAGCATCAGGTTGTCAAGTTCCAAAAAGAAGCCTGTTAAACTTTTGATTGTGGCTGCATTTATTTTACAGATTAATTAGGGAATATCATTACAATATTAAATCTCCCTATTTAGGAAGTAGGACTTAGAAAACTCAGGGCTTTTTAAATGTTACCTTCATACAGATGCTGCACATGCCCTCATGTTTATTCCTAGATATGTCAAAGTTGAGGACTCGTAAAGGAGATAGCTTTTCTCACTGTATTTTCTGATTGATTATAGCCAACGCTGACAGCGCCACTAACTTCTGTATGAGGAATCTCCATCAAGAAACTTTTGGTACTCTCTTTAGTTCCAATATACTTTAGTTGATTCTTCTGAATTTTCTAGGAATGTAAATAATCATTGTCTTCAAAAATGACAATTTTATCCCTATACCCAAAATTTATGCTCTTTATTTATTGATCATAAAGCACTGGCTAGAACATCCAAAACAGTGGTGAATAGAAGGAGTAACACTGGATATTCCTACTTTGTTCCTGAGTTTAGTGGGAATATCTGAAATGTTTTTAATCACTAAATATGATACAGAAGGTCACCAGTCAATACCCTCTACGAAGTTAAAGAAGTTTCTTTCTACTTGGAGGGTAAGAATTTTAAATCAGAAATGGGTGCTGGTATTTAACAAATCTTTTAGTATCAACATGATATTTTTTCTCCTTTATTCTGCTGGATAGTGAATTACATTAATAGATTTCCTAATGACAGGCCATCATTGCCTTGCTGGGATAAACCTATACATAATGTGTAGCAGACTAAATTCATTCATATTATCTTAGATTTTTCCATCTATATTCATGAGCAAAACATACAATTTTGTTTTATTATATTGTCTTATCTGGTTTGGGTATCATCAGGGTTATGCCAGCTTTGAAGACTAAAACAGAAAGCTTCAATATTACTTTATGGCTTTGAATATTTTATAAAATAGAATTATCTGCTTCTTAAAATTTAGGTAAACATGTCTGCAGAATCTGGGCCTAAGGCCATTTAGAGATATGGGCATTTAGAGTACCTTTTACAGTTCCTTAATGACTACCAGTAAATTTACATTTTCTACATTCTCTTAAGTGAATTTGTTCATATACATATATTTTTTAAATCTATTTTATCTATATTTTCTTTTTAAAAAAATTTTTTAATGTTTTATCTATTTTGGAGAGAGAGAGAGACAGCAAGGGAGCAGGGGAGGGTCAGAGAGAGAGGAAGACACAGAATCCAAAGACAAGCTCCAGGTTCTGAGCTAACTGTCAGCACAGAGCCCAAGGCAGGGTTCAAACCCATGAACTGTGAGATCATGACCTGAGCCGAAGCTGGACACTTAACCAACTGAGCCACTCAGGTTCCCCTTATCTATCTTTTCAAATGTATTGATTTTTAAATGTATATAATGCTTATTATTTGTGTTGAGTTATTCTTGCTGACTGGAAATTAATATATAATTAAATCTTTTCTACCTTCTTTCTCATGGTAATGCTTTATTAGAAACTATAGAAGGGTGTGGTCCAATTGATAGCCACATGTGGCAATTATATTTATGTTAACTAAAATTAAAGTCTGAAACTCACTTCAGTTACACTAGCCTCATTTCAAGGGCTCAATATCATGTGTGGCAAATGGCTGCCATATCAGACATGGAACACTGTCATCACTGCAGAAAGTGCTTTTGGATGGCACAGACCTCCAAATGGCATTCTGCTGTACCCCCACAGAGTGTGATCTATATTGCATTTGTGTTCATTCATTGCTAGTTTGTAATTTCACTTTATACTTCCATTTTAACCTAGGAGTCACATTAAATGCCTATATGTTTTTAATTTTCAAAAGCACAGTATTTCTGGTTTTGGTTTTTAATTTTTTTTGTCTCTTGACAAAATTTTTTATTTCAGTGCATTGTCAACAGTGTATGTACCCTACATGACTATTTCTTAGAATTTGTTGATATTTTCTTTGTGGCATAATAATCATTTTTTATTAATGTTCCATGGATACTTGAAAATAATGTGTATTTTCTGCTGAGTACATAACTTGGTAATTGTTTTCTTTCTTCCTTTAGGTCTACTAGAAGTTTTAGCTTATGGCATGTGTCAATTTATTTCCTCTCTAATTATGTTTTGTGAATTTATCAATTTCTCCAACTACAGACTTTTGTATCTAATTTGGGGTTAGATATATAAAGGTTCATGATAGTTATACATATTCACATAAAAACATAATATTTAATATATATTAAATAACATACAATGTTTATATAGCATATTTTAAATACTTATATCAAGTATATCATACATTGATAGTATATGGACAGAAAACTATATATATGAAATATTGTTCTTTCCTTTTTAATGCTTTTTACTTCAAAACTTTTTTCTGGTATACAGTAGTTTTTCATATCTCTTTATTTTGAGCCTTTCTATATATCATTTTGATTTTGTGAGAATTTTGTAAATAGACTATATCTGAGTTTTTAGGTTTCTTTTCACAATGTGATTTTAGTTTTTAATAAAGGAATTAATTAATTTCATTAATGGCATTAACTACTGTATATTAATATCAAGTAATAACATTAATTGTGAAACACTTATAACTTAACCTGACGTGGTCTTATTGCCTTCATTTGTTATTTCACATTTCCTATCAGCAGTAATTTTGTCTCTTTTTCTCATGCCTTCTGTTAGGATGATCGAATGTCCCTTTTTCCCTCCTTCTGTTCCTACAAAACTTTGGGAGTTAACCCCCTTATTTCTATTACTTAATAGTGGCATTAGGGACCACAATTCAGTGCTAGTTTTACCTGGTAAATTACTTTCAAGGTTAAAATCCCTTCCCTCTGAACCTTGAAGCTATTGGTCCATTTTCTTCTAGCATCGAGTTGCTGATAAAAAGAATAAGCTGCTTTGCTTTCCTCTCAGTGCCTTTCTCGTTATGCTGTGGGTTCTGATCATTTGCTGGGATGTGTCTGGGTGTGGATCTTCTTCATCCTACTTGGCACTCAGTGGATCTTTGGCTTTGGAAGTTTCCTTCTACTTCTCTATTTCCTCCTGTCTTATCTCTCCTTGGCAATCTTCCACTAGATGCAGGACATCCACAGTTGATCCTTCATGGCTCAGCTTCTCTCAGAGAGAGTCCCTTAACTTTATTTTTCATATCACCAGCTCAGGCTTAAGTCCTTCCAAAGATTGTTAGGATTTCAGTTCATTTAATGTGAAGTGCTCCCTTCTAAGTTTTTTCATCTTTGGTAATTCTTCATAACCTGCTATTTTTAGGATGTGATATCCTCACTGAGAATACAAATTAGAATTTTAAAAGTTTTTTCTATCCCCTTAATAACTTGTCTCTGGAACAGTTGTGTCTACTGGCTGCATTTGTGTCTGGTTCTGTTAATGTCTGGAGACCCCTCGTTCTCCGGACATAAACAAGAATCAAGGACTACGTCACTGTGTAGAAGTAATCTCACCTTTGAAGGGACAACTGACTGGGGTTCAGTGGACAGTAGAAGCAAGGGTGCAGAGCACAGACAGTGGGACCAGCTAATTGTCGAAGTAATAATAATGGCAGGTGTTACTCTGAACACCAAGCAACATTTAGTGTATTTCCCTCCTGGGCAGAGCTGCCTCCTTGTCAGTTATAAAGGTCTGGAAATGACCAACACCAGGAGCTGGGTGCCATATACAGTTCATTCTCTTTAGGATGAAACAGGTGTGAGCTGGGAGAGTCAAGGGGTAAAGAAATCCATAGGCCTACCTGGCCCAGGTGCCCTGCATTAAAATGAATTCGTCACCAGATGAGCACCCTCTAGTCAACTTTCATCTGTTTCTTCTAACATTCAGCCTGAGCTACCACTAAATTTGCTTTTGCCTTTGCCTTTCTTCTTTAGGTCTTTTAAGCTTTGTTTTTTCTACTTTTCTTTTAGTGACAATTTCATACCATCTGCTTTCTAAATTTCAAGTTTCTGTGGATATTTTTTTCTTAATGGTCAGAGAGAAGCTGCTTTGTTCAAACCAAGATCCCATGAAGGCCTATGCATTACATTTGGTTAGGTTACTCTTGGACCTCTAATTTGGAATACCTGCCCCCCCTCCCCATAGTATTTACATGCTGAAGGGATCAGCACATGTTTAAGCATCTCCTGCTCTGGGTCAGCGTCGGACCAGGAGGCTGTTGACATGCGCATTCCATTCACCATCAGGAGTCAATCTGACTTACATGCCCCACCCTGTTTTTAAACAGGATATTAAGCTTTCAATAGCTTAATATCAACCCACGTCACCAGCCTTATTTCCATCCATGCCCTCAAATGCCCCATGATCTAAGAAGACAACATAACACTTTCACATGGGCTTTGAAATCTGGAATTTCTATAGTAGAGAGTATTAGGACCCTTTAGAGGGTCTTTCATTTTATAAACATCCCTTATTTCCAAAAGCACTTTAGGAGCAATGTGGGATCAAAACCACTGTGATGCTTTCGTACGCGATTGTTTGTAAAGCTCCACGGTAGCACAGGATTACTCCCATTGGTATATTCTCTTGTGAACCAAATGCCAAGAATTGAAATGCTCATTAACAAGTAGTCATAAAAGGCTCATAGTTTTTTTTTAATTCACCTGGTTAATTAAAACAACCTATGAATGTCCAAAACTAATCATTTAATTTACCTTCCAAACTGAGATTCTTGTGAGAATGAAAGGGGGAACTATTAATAATTACACTAACACATATAAACCAAGGTGTCCTGGGCTATGAATAACTTGTAAAACTTTCTACCTCTTTCCTTTAAAACAACCCACCACTTTGCATCTGCTTCAGTTTGATATCTATTTATTCCCTCCACAGATGTTTCTTGAGCCCTTATTACAAGGCAGATGCTGTATTGGGAACACAAAGTGAACAAACAGCCAAGGTCCTGCCCTCATGGAGCTGACATTATAACAATCCTTTTTTTCTGCTACAATGTAAGGTCTCAGGTCTGAATTCAGCTTCTCAGAATCATTAGATAATAGAAGGTCACACATTGCCCAAGGAAGGAGAGACAACCTTGTAACACCCAATCAGGAAAGGCCAGCTAACACCTTTAACAATCCTAAGGGCGGGCCTAAAGATAGAAGCTATAGATAGTCACCTGTTGCTCGAGGCTAGTCACGCCCTACGTGAGGGTCCTGGGCCCACTCTGTAATTGGTCAGTACTCTAAATGTTGATTGGCTCGCACTAAAAGTATCAATGTATGGCTAAAGTTACTGCCAGTATTGATAGGCAATAGTGATTGGATCACTGTACCTGTGTCACAATTTCCTGTAACTCCCCCTTCCCAAGCCCATAAAGGCTCTGCCCTGCCTTTGTTCCAGGCTCCCCGCATGGATCCACTGCCTTGGTGAAGTGAACTCTGTGAGCCCGAGCTTAGAAGCCCGTAATAATAAAGCCCTTTGCTTTTGCATGCATGACTCGGTCTCCCTGGCGGTTTCTGGTTTTGGGGGACAATATTACAAATCTGGGCATAACACTACTAAATATAGCTTTCATTCTTTGGAACACAGGAAGAATCGGGTAGGAATCTCATTCTAGCAATGCTACTACTGATTCTCTTTAAACAGCTGGATGCAGTGGGAAGACAGCAAAGGCTTTCAATGCACACAGATAGGGTCTGATGCTTAGTTCAGCCACTTACTAGCTGCTTTGAGTAAGATACAAGGAATCCTCATCTGGGAGTTGATAATACTTAAATCCCAAGACTGTTATAGGAAGAAATGTTGGTACGATGCCCTGTAGGTGGTAGTTATCACCAAGTGTTCTCAAATAATATCAAACCTAAGCAAAGACAACATCAAATCAATATGATGGGGGAGGGAGGGAGTAGAAGGGGAAAATGTGCCTGAAAACAGCCCTAAATCAAATGGGTCTTTGCATTACTTGGAGCCAGAGAGAGAGGAAACGACTCAGAGAAGAAAAGGTAAGCCCTGAACAACAGAAACCAGCTGTAAACTTCAACCCTTTCCTACCACCTCTGAAGCTTCTGACTGAATATTCCCTGCTGAGGCCCACTGCCCAACTTCCCCAGAAGCTCTCTGCTAGTATTATGGAGAAGTCAAGAGTAAACCCTGAAGGGCAGGACACAGGTACTGGGGAGAAATCTGAGAGAAAGTAGGAAAGATCCAGAAAGGGATGAGGAGGTGCAGCAGCACTAACAGGCTGTTTTGCACAGGAGTCCATAGTTCTGTGCCATGGTGCCAGGCACTGCAGACAGTAACAAGAAATAAAGCAGCTCCGGAGGGGCGCCTGAGTGGCTCAGTCGGTTACGCAACTGACTTCTGCTCAGGCCCTGATCTCATGGTTGGTGAGTTCGAGCCAAGTTATCAGGCTCTGCACTGACAGAATCCCAGTGTCTGGGATTCTCTCTCCCTCTGTCTCTGCCCCTGCTCCCCTCCTGATTCACTCACTCTCTCTCTCTCTCTCATAATAAATAAACTTAAAAAAAAAAGCAGCTCTAGAAAGAATGGACTTGCTCTCCTACCAAAGGCTTCCTTCTCTGCCCTACAAAAATCAATACCATAGCACACATGGAATGTTAATAATCAGACGAATTAGAACACTGCCCTAGTCCACTATCCCAAGGTAACTCGAATTCACTGAATAGCTTCTAATCAACTTAAATCTGAATATTCATGAAGTTAAAAATATCTTGCAGTATAATATGAACACAGGTGATGAGAAGAATCCACTGATAGGAATAATAAAAGGAAAATGAACAAAAGTTTCTAGTATATTCTGCTTTGGGAAACTGCCTTTTCTAGTACATCCAAGATTTTCACCTGAATATCACAACTTGAACTGATGCTGGACTTCATGTGGTGGGATTTTTTTTTTTTTCCATTCGAATTGCTTACTGCACTTTTAAAAACAAAAAAACAAAAGCAACACATATTCATTGGGAAAGACTGGAAAAAATTTTTTAAAGTCTAATGAAATAAAAAGCATGTGTCATTCCACCACTTGGGGATAAATACTACTAACACCTTGGTGTAATCTTCGAAGTGTGGGCAGTTTTTAGATTTCAACGTCGTCACCATTGGTCTTTATCCACTCAGTTTGATTTCTAAATCACAGTACCACACAGAGCACTCTAGTCTCTACAATGTTTAAAACACTCTATTTCCATTTGAAATCTGCAGCAGGCTAAACCCTTAATTAGTAACAGCAGGTGCTGAAGTGCTTAAAGCAAATCACTCCTACATTTTAGTGAGTTGTTATTTATGTCACTCTTATCACCAGGAGCAGGGCTGACAATCAGCAGCAGCTGCACGGGCTGACGGTCTCACAGGGCAATTGATGGCCTCGAGTTTCCCCAAGAGTCCAGGGATTTAAACAGCTCTAGCTGGAGAGACTGATCAAGCTGCTCTTCAAATGCAAACAAAAGGTTCCGTTGGGGCTTCAGCCTTTCTTAAGGGTGGGGGGCCGAGATTGTTGGTGCACTACTAGATAACCAGATATTTTACTCTGAGTTCCATTTTGTACAGCTTTGCCTAATCCCGTGCCATAAAATACTATTTTTCCTTTGACTTTAAAGAGGTGCCGCCATTTTGAAATAATTAAGGAAACCTATGAAACTGGTCCACTTCAGAGTGGTAATTTCAGAAAGCCTGTGCTTAAGCACAGAGATTTAAGTATGCAAAACAGTCTAAGGCCTTAAAAAAAAAAAAAAACTTCAGGCACCCCAAGAGGTTTGCCTCTCTTAGTGGGTGAGGTTTTATGCCTTCGTTTTAGAGGGCTAGTCATTTCCGGTCTGCAAGTCAAGCAAGTGATTCTGTGCTTCTGCTAAGGGGAGGATAAATCAGGTGCCTTCAAAAGAGGCCAGGGGACTTTTTGAGTCCCCTGGAGGTGGGAGGACGTGTGAACAGCGCAGATGCCTTTTCCCGCCAACGGCTTTGGTTTCCAGGCACAACTGCCTGTCTGGCTGTAAGCAAGCCTGAGGAAGGACTTGCGAGGACTTTTTGGACCCCGTGCCCATAAGCAAACTGAAAAAAGCATGCCAAGCTGTGCAGAGACAAGAATGCTCAAAATAAACTTCCCCGTGTTAAATGAACGTTCCCATATTCAAAGTAAAACCAAAGTCGGCATTCACATTCCGCGCCGACACCCACTAGGCTTCGTTCCCGGCGACCCCTCCGAAGGACCGGCTAGAAATCGGAATTTGGCCGGCGTGGAGGGCTCAGAGGCAGGCCTGTGGGATACAGTTCAGTTCGCTCCGGCCCCGGGGGTTCCGTCCAGCCAGACACCCCTCCCCCACTCGGGCACCGGCTCGGGGCCCCTGGAAGTGGCCCTCCTGGCACCGCCCTGCTCCCGCGTCCCCCCCGGAATAAGAGATGCCTGTGCGGGCCAAGGGGGCCACTGGGCCCAAGGCCCGCGGGGTGATCAACACAGCTGCCTCCCCTTCCTCCTCCTCTGCCTCTTACCTGGCCTGAGACTCGACCGCCCTTCGGGCCAATAATTGAGGCCGCCATGGCCTGTTGCCCACGAACCGGGTCCTGGGGCAGCCTCACCGCAGCCGAGGGAGCCGCCAAGTCGGCCGCCGGGCAGAGCTGGTGCTGATGGCTCTCCCGGGCCGCAGCTGTGGGCGCTCCGGCCCTGACTCGCCTTAAAGTGGCCACGCAGCCGCGGACTGAGCACCTGGGGAGGCTGCAGGCTGCTCCAAGGGGCCCCGCCGGATCTGGGCTGGGGGAGGGGCTGTCCAGGGTGCCCTGGGGGACCTTGGTAGCCCCGTCAGTGGCCCGCTGCTCTCCCACAGCCCCAGGCCCAGTCCCTGTCCCGCACTCGGAGAGGTCACAGCACCAGGCCTTAGTAGAACTGCCACACTCAGCCAGGAGAAAGCGGAAGCACCGCCTCGCCTCAGGCTGCGCTAAAAATCTTGAGGCCATCTTTCTTTTGGGAAATCTCAAGTTTATTAGGGATGAGCAAACCGTTTTCTCCCCTCCCCCCTCCCCCCCTTTCCCTAGACAAACATGTAGAAGCTAGGGAAGGCGAGTGCTGTTATGGCGCTTTCTTTCCAACGAAATTAAATATTTTAGAAGTATTTCATTTTGTCCGGTGACTCAGCATTGTCCTCATTTTCTCAGCTGAGGAACTTGGACGATCAGAAAGTCTTCTGGTAGCTGCTATGGAACTCACTTAATTCAGTCTTGGCTGGGACATTTTATTGAGATCTAATGAGTGTCAGGACCAGTAGGGAATCCTCTCTCTAGTGGGTCTTTACTATTGTTCCAGATTTTTCTATTGCTAGAAATTGGGGTTGGGGGCAGGAGAATGAGGGGAGAGGATGATGGTATCTGGTAGTTGTCACTTGGGATTTCCCTAGATTCTTGATCTCACTTAATGTAATACAAACGTGCTCTACTTAAATCACCAGTCTGCTGTCTCTGAGCAAGCTTTTGGTTTCCTGAGCAGGTCCTGAGGTGTTCTGAAGCCCTAATTTTGAACATGAAAGTGTGAAAAAATATTATTATGGTTCTCTGATTTTGATGGGCAGAAAAGGTGATTTCTGATTAGATCATTCTGCAATGTTTTGGGAAGTAAATATACACATTTTAATAGTTATGATATTGGCTCTTTATTGCTTCTCCAGTTAATCAGGAACTGAGTATTAGATAAACATCTCTAAGGCACTTTGCTAGCCAATATTGGACAAAGGTGAAGTCAAGCCCAAACCCTGGGTGGGTTGTGACCTGAGGCAGTTGTGAGCATTTCTCCCTCTATGGTAATCAGGGCACTGCTCCAGGGGTCTATATGAGCAAATCTGATCTAATACTAACAAAGACATTGTTGGAACTGACACAGACTCATTGTTTTTAAATTTGAGGGGACAATGCCCCTAAGTTTTTGTGAGAGGAAGTAATCAACACTCCAATTACGTGTTGGAGGAAGTAAGAGAAAATAATAAATCTCTCCAGGATCCGTAATATAAGATGACAAGTTTCCTAAGAATCAACTTAAGATATTTTAATAGTTTTAAATCTCCTAAAAGAAAGACAAAGCAACCTTACTTTACAAGTGAGCAGACATCTACTATAAAACTGAAGGTGATTTTGCCCCCCAAGGGACACTCGCCCTGGTCTGGAGACATCATTTTGGTTGTCACAACTGGCTTCTAATGGGTAGAAGTCAGGGATGCTTGCTGCTAAACATCCTACAACGCAACAGGACAGCCTCCTATAACAGAATTATCTAGCCTGAAATGCCCTGAGTGCTGAGGTTGAGAAACTCTACTATAAACTTTCTAAATTATAACATGGAATGAAAACCATTTAGTTTTTGTCACCTTTAACATTCTTGAATCATACTCCTATTACTGGGCAGAAAAATGGGCAGATGGATGCTCTCTGTAGTTCCCAAAAATAACAATATGCTACTTATACTCTTGATGGAAAACTGAATATGATGAATTATAAAAATAGGACAAGAATAATTTTACACAGAGGAATATATTTTAAAACTTGCACTTAAAATCAAGTCGTTTCTTAGAAAATGGTGTTCTGGGGTACCTAAGTGGCTCAGTCAGTTAAGTGACCAACTCTTGATTTCATCTTAGGTCATGATCTCACAGTTCGTGAGTTCAAGCACCTTTTCAGGCTCTGTGCTGACAGGGCAGAATTCTCTCTCTCCCTCTCTTTCTCTGACCCTCCCCAGCATTCTCTCTCTCTCTTTCTCTCTCTCTCAAAATAAATACATAAATAAAAAATAGTGTTTCATCATTTAAGATTATTTGCCTTCATAGTATACGCTTTACATTATTTTCCCTTCCAATTGTGTATTTTTCACAATATGCATACAATCCTGAATAGGTTTATAAGTACTACAGTATGCATGGTCTTTTCCAATGAGCTCTTTTGAAGAATCTATGTTAAAATGTTAGGAATTTCTCCATCCAGCTATTTTACAGGAACTAATATAGAAAGCTATCTCTAGTATTGTTACTGCTTGACTTGTTCTCAGAAACTCAGAAATTTAGAACCCCACAAGACCCTAGAGGTGACCTAATTGCCATCCCTTTCAAAGATGGTGAGTCCCAAACCATGGTCTCATAAGTAGGACTATAACCATAGAAGTTGGAAGCCAGAGAATTAACTAATTACAATAATTTTCACTGATAACTTTTACATTTAACAGTGCACTGGACTCACTTTTTAAATACATTTTAAACACCGTGCTTACATTATCCTTGGAATATTAAATCCAGGAGTCTACCCTAGCTTGACTAACCATTAAGTTCTATTATAGGATTACAAGCAGGGATATTTTCATATTCTTAACTGAGGAAGGTGATTTTTGCTTCCACTTAAGCCATCTTTCCTGCCCCTCCCCCTTCCTTTCAGGTCCATTATAGAATAGCCAGAATAATCTTTTAAAATATAAATTGAAATATTAACTCCTTTTCTCAAAATCATTCCCTCAGAAAAAAATCCAAAGTCTTTTCCATGCCCAACATGACTTTATATCATGACTCTCCCCCTCCCACCTTATCTCTTGCCATTCTTGTGACCTTTCATGACCTCTAGTCACACTGCCTTCTTCTGAGAATACCAGATAGGTGAAAACACTCTGCCCTGTTCTTCCTTCTCTTTGGAATGTTCTTCCTTCTCTTTGGAATGTTCTTACCTGTCTTCCCCCCAGATTGCTCCATTTCATTTAAATTTTGTTATGATGTCACTTCTTCAGACATTCCCTGTCAGAATCTAACCTCTTACTTTACTTTTTATATCACTTTTCTATGTTAGACAGCATATGTATTTGTTTTTCCTTATCTTTCTCCCCTAAGACAGAGGATCTGTCTGTACTGTCCACTGCCATCACCTTGTCCTGGCTCATAGCAGAAGCTTAATTGAATGCATGAATTAAAGTTACTTTAGAACTTGACTGGTATATGTAGACGGGTTCAGGTCTTCTGGCTGTCTATGATCTGTTCTCTATTTCACAATGCCACTCATTTTGTAGTGGAAAGAAAAAGACAAGCTTTGGGGGAAAGGAAAAAAAATATTGTTTGCACCAAAGTGACAAGCTTGGTATCTCAAAGTTCGGACTAGTGTAAATTGTGTTGGTTGTGGCCCAGAAAAGATGATAGATCAGTTTTAATCCTGTCTTTTCCATATTTAAAAATGTGCAAAGACACCTATGCTTATCTGATTAAATTCTTGTTCCTCGGTGTGGCATTAGGGCCCATGTTATCTTGCCTGATTTGGCTTTCTAGATTCTGCTTTTAATCAAGTCAATTAAATTTGTTTCTATCCCCTGACAGTGTCCTTGGAATTCCCCCAACAGTGTCCAGTGTAGGAGCTGGACAATCAGATTGAGTAACGTCATTCTTTGGAACTGCAAGGTCAATCATCGGAAGGCTTAAGACATCCTGAGCTACTTCTAAAGGACATTATTGGCCAGTAAACTTCTGTGAGCACAGATCAGTTACTTGGGAACTCCCCTGGGTATTTCCTCTGATCCTTCCCAGCTGCTAATTCATCTATGCCTTGGTCTTCTTTGATTCTGACCTCAGCCTAAAAACTTTACCTGCCCTGTGATCCCTGTGTCACAGGTTAGGATCTCTCCTGCTCTTATGCCTCCTTCTTGCCTCTGGCTCAGTTCTCCTAACCAGCAAGTTCAGTTCTGACAACCACCTCCCCTGAGCATTCTGTGTCCTGGCTTTCTCTCCCATACTACTCTCTGACTCACTTTCTCCTTTTCTGAGTAATCAGGGAAGACAGGAAAATTCTCAAAGAATTCCTAATTCCATTTTATACCTTGTCTCAACAAGTAGAACTCTGTTTCAGTAGAATGTTAAGGCAGAGGTTGTTTTTACTAGACTTCATATCCTGGTATGAAGAAGGTGATCAATAAATACATGTTTTCCCCAATGAATTAGGAACTACTGCCAGTAGGCAGTGATAAAGGTCGGAAAATAGCAACATCTAGTGATGTCTTGTAATCAACTGCACTGAGATGTGACAGTTTTCTCATCATCCAATATACCAATTTATCTTCAAAATGAGGAGTTAGTTCTACTGAATTTAAATGAGGTATATTTGCCTCACTAACCACAAGTCTTTGCAAGAAAATGTGGAGCTACACCAAAGTGACACTGTAACTCTGGATGCAGGGCTCTGACGCTGACGTCAGGGCAGGGCGTGCCACACTGATTCACTTGGAGGGCATCCTCCCAGAGCAACAACACAGCAGAACCATTAGAAGCAGCTTGGGGTTACTGAGTAGGGCTCTACTACCTGAGCCGAGCACTTGGTTAGAAAATAACTAGTTTTTCTTGGGTCACAACGACTACCAACTTGAAGTCCTAAGGAATTTCTACAACACAAACAAGTCAGTCGTAAAGGAGAGAAGTTTCTTGTATGTGAAGGTGGACACGGTGAAGGAAAAAAAAATGTAGTTCACATTTTCCTTGTAAGTACCTAGATATATAGTAATGATTTAAAAGTCAGCGGAGTAATTTTTTTTATTAAGGAAAATTTCATACTATCCAATAGTAAATATATTACAGATGTACAATATAAAGTATATGAATGTGTATATGCCTATGACCCCACCTAATGCATAATTTTGAAATCTTGTATGTGCCACTCCCATTTCCATTCTCTTTTCTCTCTCCCAAGATATAAAGACTACTTATTGATTTTTTTTTTAACTACTAAAACTCAAATTGCTTGTGCCCTGAGAGAGAAATAAACCTTTTTGTTAAGCTTCTGAAGTCTGGAATTGTTTCGTATAGTCATAATTCAGAATAACTTGAATTTAGGTACTGCATTAACAAAGTACTAAAATAGCAGATCTGCGGAGGAGGCATGGAAAACAGCCATGAAAGAGGAGGTCTGGACATCCCTGTCACACCACAGTTGTCCAAGTGCTTACCAAACCTGTTGATGGAGGAAAAGATGTTCAAAAAAACCCACTATTACCAATTTGTGATGGATGTTACTGACTGCCTTTGGGAGGAAATAAGGAAAGATGAGCTTGGGACATTAATAGCCAGTTTGCAAGGAGAAATACAAAGGACTAGAAGGAATCTGAGGGAGACTCTAGAATCTAGGACATTAAAGGGTTGGACAGGCCAATACCTTTAGACCCCCAAAAGCAAGAGATAAGACTGAGAAGTGTTTTGAGCAACAGGAGGCCACTAAGACAGACTTGTGGCAAAGATCAGATTATGACTGTTAGAGTTACACCCTAATCTATTATTTCAAGTAGCTGCAAGGTAGTTGCCATTAGGTAGAGAGAGATATAGGCCAAAGAAATAAATTATGCTCCAACATTTATCACTTTTACACATGGAATTAACTACTCTTTTGATGGAGTTGTATTATCCAAGAAATCATAAACTTTGACCAAAAGCTTTTGATTATTTGAACTGTGAAGTTCTGTCAGGGCACTCAGCTCAGTTTGTTCAAAAAATGAACTCTAGAAGCTGTGCATCCCCACAGGAAAGCCTAACCTACAACATCCACTTCAGATACAGGCAAGAAGACTGAAAAGGAAGAAACTCCCATGAAGTAGTGCCAGAGGTCACTGAGAAAAGTGGATAAGAATATTCCTCCCTGGAAGCAAAATCAGAGCCTGATCAGGGAACCTCCCCCATTTGCAGGGAAGGAAGCTTTCACCGTGTCTAGCCAGTGGGGTTCCATGAATGCTATGGACCAGTGATGCTGTGCATTCTTCCTTTTCTAAGTAAAAGTGATTATGGGTATCCTTCCTCTCTCACATTAGTTGGTGCATTCCACCAATGTTTAGGTACAGCCTGTGTTTGACTATCATTCTCTGCAGCATGTGCACAAGGTTTTAAAAGAACAGAATCCTAGAAAGTCATTGATGGAAAAACAAGAGATTCTCTTTAGTAAAAAAACAATATGTGTGTGTGGGGGGGGGTGGGGGGGTGGGTGTGTGTGTAGTTATGTTCAGCAAACTGGAAAATACACTGAATTGGAACCAATTTAAAAATATCAATTGACATTCTAGAATTTGACTCGATGATGCAGGCAGGCCAGGGGCCATCACTATCAATGAATCATTGAATTTATCTCTATTAGTTTTGAAGAATGATATCATTATCTACCAAACAGGAAAATAAAAAACCATCCAAATACCTGTAAGGCTTACTAAAAATATTGTTTGGTACTATCTTAGTGAGCATCAGCTAACTGCTTCAGCAAGTAAAACACAAATCTCAGTGACAACATATGCACACATACAGATACTCACAAAAGGATTTGCTTTTCACATTCACCACAATCAAATGAGGGTCAGCAAGGTGAAATCAATGGATCTTCTATGTGCAATAATTCAGGCACCTATGTTTCTTCCATCTGTGGCTCTACCATGCTCTGGAGCCTTGGCATTTACTTCTAGACCCTCAACATCCACTCATCAAACAATGTTTTCAGAGAGCACAACCAAGAATGATCACCTGGGAGGTCTTCATGGGCCAGTCACAGAATGTATGCCTAGACTGCACTGTCCTGAGGTCAGTCACAGGCCCACACCTAGCTGCACACAGTGTTTCACACCGTTTCTCTAATCACAGTAGCATACACATCACTCACTACTAAACAGTGTTTTTTCATGCACATATCACTAAAAAAAGTAGTGTATGTACCAGGCACTGGTAAACAATGTGTTTCACACATGGGAAATGTGGCCTAATTCTGTCACATTAGAAAAAAGGAAATGGTCTGGGAAGGACATAGCAATCTCCACCACAATCCATCAGTATGATCACTAACCATCCTTTTGTTCCTTTCTTCCCACAATACACTTACCTTCCCACCAAGAAAGATAAACCAAAGCCCTGTCCAGTCATTTTATCCAACATAAATTTCAGTTTAAAATGAAAGTGAGAATAATTTATTTAAGTGATAAACAATTTTAAAAAACTGTTTAGAGTCTAAGTAAGATGGGTTTTTATACTGGATTTAAAAATATTTTCCATGTTTTGATGTTCTCAGTTTATGTGGATAGATCCTTTATGTCTGCCTTCATGGAGTATCAAGGGCAAGATCTGCCCTCTTGCTGTGAACAAATTAAAAACTGGGCAAAATGGGGCAGCTGGGTGGCTCAGTTGGTTAAGCATCTAACTCCTGATTTTGGTCCAGGTTGTGATTTCATGGTTCAAAGGCACAAGACCTATGTCAGGCTCTGTGCTAACAGTACAGAGACTGCTTGGGATTCTCTCTCTTCCCCTTGCTCTCTGCCCTTCCCCCACTGTGCTTTCTCTCAAAATTAAACATAAAAAAAAAACTGGACAAAAAACATAAAATACCTAGGAATAACCTAATCAAAAATGTAAAAGATCTGTATGCTGAAAATTATATGACTATAAAGCACATATAAAGCTGAGAACTTTTTTGTATTTTCTATTTTGAGTATGAGTCTTCTTATCAACGGACAGAGACCAGCTAACTTGGCAATGAGAACAAAATTGCACAGACACAGACAAAACTGCCTTCAAAGGGGATGTGGATAGAGTCTCTCCATTCACCAGTGCCCCTCCCCTTAGGCCGCGTCTAGCCAGCCTCAACCCTGTCTGCCAGAAGTGGGGTGGAAGATATCCACCCACACCATAGCACAATGGCTTACAACTTCCTATACAAAAAGAAATAATTTAAAACACCTGGGATGGCTTATTAGTTTTACAGGATTTTCTTTTTTAGAGGGGAAAATGACAAAAATTTAGAAGCAATTCCAGTCTGAAGCACAATTATTTACCTGCATAATAAAAATTTCTTATCTCTTTCTGCTCATTACTATTCTTAGATGAGTTAAAAAGAAAATACTTTTGAATGTCTTAGAATTCTTTAATAATAAAAGGTACAAGAATTAAAATTTTTTCTTTCATATTCCTATAATTCTCCAAAAGCACTAAAATAAGTAAATGTTTGCGTGAATTTTTTTAAAAATGCTACATCTGAAATGAAATGTGTTGACCACTTAGTTGTGCAGAATAGGGATAAATTGGTTCATTGGTTATTTATAAAGAAAGACTAAAAAAAGAAGCTATTAATTGCTACCAATTTCATATTACAGGCTTTAATGTTTATGAAAATATTTTTTATTTTGAATAATATCCATAAGTCATAAGATAAAGTTTGAAATAATAACTGAAATGTTCACTTCTGAATCTATTTCCCATCATATAATTATAAGAAGCCAATCTGATTTCCTTGGAAGTTCTTTTAGATCTTCCCAAGTTGTCAAATACGTTCCTAATCTGTATTTATGAAATACAGTTAGCTCATGGTCATAAAGCTTTTATTTTACTGTAAGTTAATTCCAAATATAAAATGTACACATTCTTTTCTTTATTAGAAATTTTGTTTTGAAAACATTATACAGTGGGAGAAGCCATAAACCATTAACCCTTATTTTGCTAAAAAAAAATAAAATAAAAATTTTTAATTCTGGGATTGGTATACTATAAAGAATTTGACATAGAGGTGCCTGGGTGGCTCAGTTGGTTAAATGCCCAACTCTTGATTTCAAATCAGGTCATGATGTTGCGGTTCATGAGTTCAAGCTCCAAAATCTCGCTCTGTGCTATAAGCCTCTCTTTCTCTCTCTTCCTCTCCTCACTTACTCTCTATCTCTCTCTCAAAATAAATAAAAGTAAAGTTTAAAATAAAATAAAATAAAATCACAATTGATCCATTAAAAAAAGAATTTGAGATAGAAATTCTGAAATTACAGTTTGTCTCCCTTTTATAGATTATTAATGGTGTCTTTTGGGATGAAAGTATTTATATAAAACACTATAATTAACTTGAAACACAAACAATGTCTTATGAAATGTGTTACCTCATTTAAATTGGATATTTTAGGGAAACTCTAAATAATTTTCTGTATAAATTGTAATTCCTTTATACAAGTGCATTTCCGTAGAAACATAGACTATTCTCAGTTATATTTATGTTTAAAACATATACTTGCTTATATATTGTATAAAAAAAAGAAAAACAATATGTACAGTTCAGATACATCTTGTTGAATACAAGCCAATACTTTTTCAAGAACAGACTCACATTCACAAAGTTAAAAACCAGTCAGACCATTGCAAGGTAATTAAATGGTTATAGATTTCTGCTCATACAACTGCAATAAATTTTCAATAAAACATTTGAGTGTCTTAAAAAAAACAGTCCAACATCTAATGAGAAATTAGTAGGTGTGACAAGACACAGAAAATGAGACCCAAAACCATGCACAAAATCAGTCACTAGAAACAGACCTAGAAATGACAGAGATAAAGATAAAGAAATTAACAAATAAGTAGGTTAAAATAGCTATTATATCTATATTGACTATATAAAGAGAAATATAAACACAGCACGGGAAATAGAAGACATAAAAAATTAAAAACACAGATAGAACATTATTGAGTGTCCTACCACAGGTTGCAATTAAGTCCTGAAAGGAGAGGAGAGGGACAGAAAAACAGCTGAAGAAAAATAACCAAAAATCTTCCAGATTGGAAAACTCAAAATCTACAGATCCAAGAAGCTCAGTGAACCCTATGCATGATAAACATAAAACCACAATAAGACTCATTATAAGCAATTCCTGAAAATCAATGGTAGATAATCTTAAATCGGTCTATTATAAAAGCCACATGATGTACAAAGGAACAAAGAAAAACCACACACTTCTTATCAGAAACTGCAGATGCGATAACACAAAGGAATGGTATCTTTAATGTGCTGAAAGACTAACACCATTAACCTAACTTGTTCCCTTCTATTCCAGAAGATTCCTCGTGTCCCTCTCTGAGCCATTAGAACAGAGCCCAACGGGCTAGAACCCACAAGTGAGATCATGACCTGACCCAAAGTCAGAGGGTCAACTGACTGAGGCACCCAAGAGCCCCATTTAGAAAACAATTTGATTATATTTTTGAGTAGCTTTAATGTTCATACATTGACTCAATAATTATATTTCTATTCTAATGAAAAATCATATATATATATATATAAAACACAAAAGGATGATCATTTTATCAGCAATATTAACACCAAAATATGGAGGCTTCTTCAATGTACAATTATATACATAAGTGGATTGTGATTCATCTACATGGTTTATTATTATGGTGCAATTAGCACTTTGTTTTATACTGAAATTATTTCTCCTCATGTCTTCCTGCATTTGAAGCACTTCAGTGTCATTTATCTCCAGCACTTAAATAGACAATTTTATTTTTTATTTGTCACCAGCTAGCTTAGTACCTAGTATATGACAAGTAGTTAATACATTTTGTTTAACTTTAATGAATGTTTGCAAAGCCATTTATAATGTCATGGGATGACTTAATGTTAGAATTGTTAATGCAGTGGTACAAAGTCATACATGAAGTATGGTTTTAACTATTTAAATATATTTACAGGAGAGGCTACAGAAGGGGGACTTTAGTCTACTGATGCCAAAAGATGTGTTTCTGTTATACAGATTTGTCCAGCTCTACAGAGGAACATGAGTAGGGTCCAAATGGTGATCCATTGAAAGGGGGAAGGTGAGGAGGAGACATGTGGAGTAAAAGGGAACATATCTGAACACGCTGTCTAATTTAAGGGAAGCTTGCTTCCCTTCCTGTCAAGTTTTTGCTTTGTAGAATAAAGATAGAAATCATTGATTTCAAAGGTACCCTTATGTGTGTGTGGCACAGAAGGGGGGGTATAAACCTTTTTATTGCAACAGTTATGATATCTTCATATGATAAAAATAAGTAATAGAAGTCACAGAACATCACAAGGTATCAAGAAAATACATTTTGACTTACCAGTGTGTAAATAGTTAAGAAAGTCTTGAAAGTAGCTCATAACACGAAAGTAATTTGTCTTTATAATGTTAAAGGATTTGGAGCAAAGAATAAGTCAATAGTGGGAAGAGGTCAATGAAATAACCACTTTGGGATTTGGGAACTTTCAAGGAGAATGTATTCCTTTATCTCTATCCTTTCCTTTTTATTCTCATTGCTTCAACTTAGTTAAGCCTTTATTATAGCCAGAGAGCTGGACAAAGGAGAAAAAGGTGGTAAAAATGTCACACTAGGGTGTTGAGAGTTAGTTAATTGTACTTACTGTTGATGGACATGGAGAATCCCTTAATCTTCCTAACTGGAATTAACCTCTTTAGTAACTGAACTCTGATGATTAAGTCCCTTGCTTATGCTACTTTTGTGGCTCTAACCAAATTCTATCCTAAATGATAGGTTTATTTTGCTGTATGTTTTGGTTTTGCTTGTCTTTTCTGTTACAAGAGAAGGATGTGTGTGTTCGGGGGGTTATTCATCTTTGTATCTCCATCAGGACTTAGCCCAGAGACATGCATATTTTTGATACTCAGTAAGTATTTGGAATGGAAGGATGGATCTAAACATAAGGTAAAGGTTCTAACGGACACTTAAGGATACAAGGAATTTAAAAAACTTCGAGCGTAAGAAATATAAATATGATGTAGTAAAATATGATCTAGCTAGGATCAAGGCCTTAAAAATAGGAACCTTATCTTGGGAGTAACACAGGATAACCTGCAAAGAGCTAGAGTTAAATGAAAAATATGGGGGCATTGCACTAAAACATTTTTTTAGCTTAAAAACAGTATGATGTGATAAAGAGAGTATTAAAGAACTGAAAGAGAAAATTATGAATGCAGCAGTCATGATTTTAGAAGAGAAACTTTCCCTTTTCTTTTGAGTGGTGGTAACAAAAAAATAATAATTACAAGAATCTTTCATTTGGTAACTACACTGGGCCTATTTTGATACTCTCAAGCATACAAATTGCTTAAAAGAGGGCCTAGCACATAGTAAGTGCTGTTTAAAAAATTTTTTTTAACATTTATTGATTTTTGAGAGACAGAGAGAGCTCTGATCATGAGCAGGGGAGGGGCAGAGAGAGAGGGACACACAGAATCCAAACCAGGCTCCAGGCTCTGAGCTGTCAGCACAGAGCCTGACGCGGGGCTCGAACTCACAAACTTCGAGATCATGACCTGAGCTGAAGTCGGACACTCAACCAGCTGAGCCACCCAGGCGCCCCAGTAAGTGCTGTTTAAACGTTTGATATTATCAACCTTCATTTACTCCACTGGGAGAATTTAGTCACCTAAGAAGTAAGAGGAAACAGTAGTCCAAAGAAGAATTCCCTCATTTCTAACACCAGCTGCAAGTTCAGGGGTTGCCATTAACCACACTGAGGTTCAATAATTAGCAAAGTGCACATAGAACTCAGTGAAAGACATTAGACTCATTAAGTACAGTCTATTATAGAGAATAGAAAGAGATTCAAATCAGCAGAGGGAAGACACACATAGGACAGAATTTAGGAGGGGTCCAAATATAGATTTTCCAGTTGTCTTCTCCTCATGGGTTCTTACTTAATGATGACAGCTATGATGTGTGACAGCATACAAGGAGAATTGTCAACTAGGGAAGCTTATCTAATTCTAGGTGTCCAGAGTTTTCATTGGGGCTCAATCATATACACCCCACATGGCTGACCTTTAGTTTCCAATTCTTCTGGAGGTAGAGCTGATACCACAGACATTTCTATGCGACAAAATGTTCTAAGGGCCTGGAAATCACCTCCCACTGACTGAGACTAATGGGATAAGGTTAACTTTGGATAAAGGTAATTCTTCTTTGGATAAGGTTTATTCTTGAACACCCATCCATAAAATAGAGATGGTAATATCTATCTTATAGATCTTAAAAGAATATGAGTTTATGTGGGGGCATCTGGGTGGTTCAGTGGTTGAATGTCTGACTTTGGCTCAGGTCATGATCTCACACAGTTTGTGAGTTCAAGTCCCGAGTTGGGGTCACTGCTGTCAGTGCAGAGCCTACGTCAGATCCTCTGCCCCTTCACTATCTACTGCTCCCTAACTCACACCATCTCTCAAAAAAAATTGGGGGTGACTGGGTAACTCAGTGTGTTGGGTATCCTACTCTTGGTTTCCACTCAGGTTGTGATCTCACAGTTTGTGGGATTGAGCCCCACATTGGGCTCCATGTTGACAGTGAGAAGCCTACTTGAATTCTCTCCCTCTTTCTCTCTCTGCCTCTTCCCACTCACTTCCTCTATCAAAATAAATAAATACATTTTAAAAAACCATTAAAAAATACACATAAGTCAATGTAAAGGTGCTTGTGAACTCTAAAGTTGAATCTACTTCTAATGTCACTTTTTTGATCATTAATATTTAATAATCAATTTCCTGCTAATGCTAAGAAATATTGTATAAGACTTAAAAAACTAATACTTCCTTAATAATAGGAGCCCCTATACCTGAGATCTGTTGTTAGCTTAAGAATGGGAGAAATATTTCCAAACAGTGTCCATTTGGAATCATTTATAGAAAGTTACTTTATGTTTTTCTGCATTACTTTTTAAAGTCCCATAAAATATTTGTCTATATGAAATTTATGCACTATTCCTTAAAGAAAGTGAGTATCTATAAAATTTATTACAGAAATGCATTTATTCATTACTGTTGATACTAAAAAAACTTAGGTTTTGGTTCCAGATATAAGGTGAGAACACCATTAGCTAGAAAATATACTTAGTTAACTATGAGTTATTTCTGGAAACATAAAGTCTAATAATTTTACTTATTAAGTTGGGCAAATAAATCATAGACCTAGGTTCCAGGTAACAATTACAAAACAACCTAAACATAAATAGAAAATTTCAATAATTGTATAAATGCCTTAAATAAACCTTTCTCCTATCCTCATTCTATCTCTACTTCTAGACTTGAAGATTGTGAATGCTTGCAATGTTTGGTCTAAAGAATTAGGCCATCACTGTAAATTAAGAAACATCATACATAAAATGATTTAAATTACTATGTGCTAAGTAGTAGGACCTTGTAGTTGAGTAAGTATTGGTTTTCTAGCAAAGTACAGAGCTTAAAAGTTATATCATTTGCCTCCATCATTTCACAGATATTGGAAATGAAGTTCATGGCAGTATGGGAATTGTAACAAATGATGACTGATTGAAGGCTATACCCATAACACCACAAATCAAAGTTTAAAATCCATCTGATTTGTAGCTTTGCCTGAACCATAAGTTTTTGTGTTTTGTTTTTATTTTAGAGAAAGAGAACAAGCAGAGGAGAAGGGCATAGGGAGAAAGAATTCCAAGCAGGCTCCACACTCAGCATGGACCCCAACATAGGGCTTGATCCCACCATTCTAGGATCATGACCTGAGTTGAAATTAAGACACCCAACTGACTGAGCCAACCAGGCACCCTAAGCCATAAGTTTATTATTTATTAATTTATTAAATTTATTGTCAAGTTAGCTATCATACAGTAGATACAGTTTAGTCTTGGCTTAAGGAGTAGATTCCCTTGATTCATCACTTACAAACAACAGTCAATGCTCATCCCAACAAGTGCTCTCCTCAATGCCCATGACCCATTTTCCCCACCCCCGCTAACCTCCCAACCCCATTAACCGTAACTTTGTTCTCTGTACTTAAGAGTCTCTTATGATTTGGCTCCTTCTCTGTTTGTAACTTACTTTTCCTTCCCTCTCCCTATGGTCTTCTGTTAAGCTTGTCAAATCACATATGGGTGAAAACTATGATACCTGTCTTTTCCTGACTTATTTCACTGAGCATAATACCCTCCAGTTCCATCCATATTGTTGCAAATGGTAATATTACATTCTTTTTCATCACCCAGTAGTATCCATTATGTATATATTTATATATAATCCATTATATATTTATATATATAAATTCATACATGTATATACACATATCACATCTTTTTTTTTAATTTTTTAAATGTTTTATTTATTTTTGATAGAGAAGAGACAGAGCATGAGAGGGGGAGGGGCAGAGAGAGAAGGAGACACAGAACTGAAAGCAGGCTCCAGACTCTGAGCTAGACATCAGCACAGAGCCCGACGTGGGGCTTGAACCCACGAACGTGAGATCTGACCTGAGCCGAAGTCGGAGGCTTAACCGACTGAGTTACCCAGGCGCCCCAATCACATCTTTTTTTATCCATTCAGCAGTTGATGGACATTTGGGCTCTGTACATAATTTGGCTATTGTTGATAGCGTTGCTATAAACATTGGGGTACATGTACCCCTACGAATCAGCACTCCTATATCTTTTGGATAAATTCCTAGTAGTGCTATTGCTGGGTCATAGGTAACACTATTTTTAATATTTTGAGGAACCTCCACACTGTTTTCCAGAGTGACTGCACTAGTTTGCATTCCCATTAAAAGTGCAAGAAGGTTCCCTTTTCTCCACATCCTCACCAACATCTGTTGCTAAAACATAAGTTTAAAGGATATGAAAATGATATAGCCTATAATAACAAAATGTTTTGATGAGCTCACATTTTTAGCTAACAACCAATTAGAAACCAATTACTACCAGCACAGATCATGGACATATTATTAAGGGCAAGTGTAATAATGACAACCTTGAGGATATTTTTAAAATCATAAGCAACACTATTAGATATTTTAGGATCACTTAAGAAAATTACTTTCATACAGATAAAGGAAAAAACTTATGGAAGAGGAGCTAAAGAGGAGTTTAATAGCTCTTTCTTGTCTATTTCACTTCCTGAAAAATGTGTTGAACGTTAACTTCACAAGTTGAATATTATGGACAAGAAAAGAGAAGAAAAAGAATTCCAGTTCTAGAATTACAGATGGAGTTATGGAAGATGGTTTGACCTCATAATCTTTTTTACTGTCCTCTCTTGGCATGCATTGTCTTCTGATTAACTGGATTATATCTTCCCCTGAAATAAAAGAAGAGTTAATCATTATTTTTTCAGTCACCACTGTGTACAACAAAAAACATTATATGCTTATAGTACCATCCTCAACAGCCATATGTTATACCATATATATCATTACAGATAGAGAGACAACTCACAGGCAGATAATTCTAAGGCCAAGAAGGAGTCCATGAGATGGCTTAATATAGAAATCTCTGTCCAAAGAGGGATGACATGGGCCATTCTGATATTGCCTCTGGAAATATGAATTAAAATTAAGAAAATATAGACAGTGTTGACAAAGTTGAGAAAGGAGAATAGGGAAATAAGGATCCATGAAGCCAAAGCTATGTTGCCTAAAATTATAATAAAATTGAAACTAAGATAGACCAAGGTCTGTGATATTAAAAAGATACAGGGAGTGAAGGTGGCAGTTGGTAATGAAAAGAAAAGTGAAATAGAGACTGAACTAGTTGATTATATAAAAATAGTAACAGCAACATTTTTACAGCACATAATGTATGCAAGGGACTATTCTTTTTTTAATGTTTATTTTTTGAGAGATGGGGAGACAGAGCATTAGCAGGGGAGGGGCAGAGAGAGAGGGAGACACAGGATCCGAAGCAAGCTCCAGGCTCTGAGCTCTTAGCACAGAGCCCAAAGTGGGGCTCAATCTCACAGACCATGAAATCATGACCTGAGTCAAGAAACAAAAATAAACAAACAAAAAAAACCCCAAAAAACAAAGAATGGGAGAAAATATTTGCAAATCATGCATCTGATAAGGTCTAGTAACCAGAATATATAAAGGACTCTTACAACACAACAACAAGAGAACTCAATTTAAAAATGGGCAAAAGGGGCGCCTGGGTGGCTCAGTCGGTTAAGCATCTGACTTCAGTTCAGGTCATGATCTCATGGTTCGTGGGTTCAAGCTCCGTGTTGGGCTCTGTGCTGACAGCTAGCTCAGAGCCTGGAGCCTGTCTTCAAACTCTGTGTCTCCCTCTCTCTCTGACCCTCCCCTCATGCTCTCTCTCTCTCTCTCTAAAATAAATAAAAAGAGTAAAAAAAATATTTTTTAATGGGCAAAAGACTTGAATAAACATTTCTACAAAGAAGATATATGAATGGCAAGCAAGTACACAAAAAGGTGCTCAACAGTAGTCCTTAAGGAAGTACAAATCAAAACTACAATGAATTGCTATTTCACATTTTACTAGAATGGCAAAAAAAAAAAGACAATAACAAATATTGATCAAGATGTGGAGAAACTGGAACACTCATCATTGCTAGTGGGAATATAAAATGGTACAGCCACTCTGGAAAATAGTTGGGCAGTTCCTAAAAAAAAAAAAAAAAAAATCAGTTATCAGTTGACCCAGCAATTCCATTCAAGGCATCTACCCAACAGAATTAAAAACATACATGCACAAAAACTTGTGCATGAGTGTTCATAGCACCATTATTCATAATAATAAAAAGGTATAAATCACCCAAACATCCATCAACTGATTAATGGATAAACAAAATGTGTTAGATCCAAAAATTGGAATATTATTCAGACAGAAAATGGAATAAAGTACTAATATATGCTCCTACACAGATGAACCTTGAAAACTTATGCTAAATGATAAAGACATACAAAGCTGAATATTGTTTGCTTCCATTTATATGAAATAACAAGAATAAATAAATCTATAGAAACAGAAAGTAGATTAGTGATTGGCAATGGATAGGTGAGAGGGATGGATAGAAAGGGATGGAAAGAATGCTAATGGGTAAAAGGGTTTTGGGGGGAGATGAAATTGTTTTAGTGGGATGGTTTTGCAACTTTGTGAATATATCAACAAGCAATGAGTGTCATTGTATGTAAATTATATCTCAATATAAATATTTTTTAAATGTTGTACTTTGGGAATAAACCGTTTCCTGTGCTAAAATGTTTCCTTAATTAAATAACAATGTTTTAGAATAATTTCATCTTCTGGTATAATATGGAATTAACCACAAGCATTCAATTATATCATATTCAATTCATAGCTCATTATAGATTCTACATTGTTTACTATACTTAATGCTTTTATATTGTGTTAAAGATATTTCAAATAGTATCAACCATTTCTACAAGATCCAACTGACATGATGACACTAATCAAGCTGAGATACATAACTCTAAAAATATGTTTAGTTTCTTAGATATCTTTAAATTTTTTTAATGTTTGTTTATTTTTGAGAGAGAACAAGCAAGAGAGAGAGAGAGAAAGAGCAGGGGAGGGGCAGAGAGAAAGGGAGACACAGACTCCAAAGCAGGGCTCGAACTCATGAACCGCGAGATCATGACCAGAGTGGAAGTCTGACCCTTAATGGATTGAGCCGCCCAGGCGCCCCTCTTAGATATCTTTTGGAGCAGTGTTTTTCAAACTGTAGAACATAGGTAAAGTGGACTGAGGGGTGTGGGGCACGGGGGTCAGTCAGTTAAATATCTGACTTGATCACAGCTCAGGTCTTGATCTCGGGTTAACGAATGCAGCCCCATATTGGGCTCCATGTCCAGCGTGGAGCCTACTTAAGAAAAAAAAAAGTGGATTGATATAGTGAAATATAACAGCAATATAAAAAAAATAGAAAATGCCAGCATGCATCACATATAATAAGACTGAGTAGGGGTGCCTGGGTGGCTCAGTCAGGTAAACATCTGACTTAGGCTCAGGTCATGATCTCACAGTTCGTGGGTTCAAGCTCCTCAACGGGCTCTGTGCTGACAACTCAGGGCCTGGAGCCGGCTTCAGATTCTGTGTCTCCCTCTTTCTCTGCCCCTCCCTTGTTTGCACTCTGTCTCAAAAATGAATAAATGCTGGAGTCCAGCTCCGGCTGGTCCAGGGTCCCCTGAAGGAGGCTTTGGCATTGGCAAAACTGGCGGGAAGAGAGCCCGGTTGATCACCAGTCTGGCATCTCTCTTTCCTGGTTGGAGGTCACCAGTCTGGCATTTCTCTGGCATCTCTCTCTTGCTGTTATGCCCAGATTGCAATATCCCCAAAAACCAGAGACTGCCAGGGAGACCAAGTCACGTCTGCAAAAGCAAAGGGCATTTATTCAGGCTTAAGCTTGGGCTCGCAGACCTCACCAATGCAGTGGATCCGTGCTGAGAGCCCCAAACTAAGGCTGGGTAGGGTTTTTATGGGGCTTGGAAAAGGGGGTTACAGAAAATTATGACATAGGTACAGTAATCCAATCATCATCATATAACAGCCTTAGTAACAATCTTAACCATACACATTGTCCAGAGTGTTCGTTACTTTTGGCGGGACCCAATCACGACATTTGGTGTTTCTTTGAAAATAACCAATTACAGGGTGGGCTAAGGACCCCCACATGGAGTGAATAACTGGTTAATCTAGCATTAAACAACAGGTAACTATCTATAGTTTCCATCTCCAGGCCTGTCCTTAGGAATGTTAAGTGTGTTAGCTGGCCGCTTCTGATTGGGTGTTGCGAGGGTGGTCGCTTGTTGAGCAATATGTGCCCTTTTCCTGTTATTGTCTAATGATTCTGGGAGACTGAAACTTAGGGCTTTAAGCGCAGAGGGGAAACTTAAAGCCTGTCATGGAGTCAGTTTTGTTCAGACCTGTGTCCTTTCATTGCCAGGTTTTGTGCCTTTATTTATAGATTTAAGTATTAACATGACATCAAAACGTGGAATTTTTACAAATAATTCTCAGTGATAAGATGCTTTGAAAAGGGTGCAGAAACAGGTTTTACAGAGGCATTTTTGGCAGAACTACTCTAATTACAATGAGGAAATTTACACATCATAGGATAAAGGATATTCTCAGTGAAAAGCAGATAACATACACATTTGTTTGAACCGGCAGTAAATCTTACAACTAAGAAGATAGCAGGATGTTTTCAGTGAGAAGCAGATAGCAAACACATTTTATAACAATGATGCTAAGATTCAGGCATAAACAAGGCTAGAAGGCATTCTATTTGGCTCACAAGAGGAAGAATGTATTTAGAATGGTTAGTAAATAAACCTTTTGTCAACCTTGTTCTTTGATTTTGAGGGTGTAAGCGCCATAGGCACCCTAGACAAGCCAGAATTTGCATATGAATTTAAGTTGTAACTACTCTTACCTATCCTCACATTGGGCACCAAATTAGCATACGTATGCGCAGTAACTTATGCCTGGCTCTTGTTTGTTTTCTTATTCCTAAATTAGGCTCTTTTTCTCCTGGCCAGAGTAAATATTATTCTTGCATTCTTTAACCCCCTTTATTATCCATGTCTTAAGTTTGTGAAGCTCAATAGAAGAGCCTTTCAACAAACATCTGCAGTGCTTTGTTTATTTTTTAATTTAATTTAATTTTATTTTATTTGAATATAACACAATTTATTTTTTTAACATATGCAATTATTTTCCATCATTTACAATACAGTAGTTACAATGACACTCCAAACAGAAAAGCAAAGTAAAAAAATCAAAACACCAACTTCTATTTCATGTAATTAGACTTATACAGAAATTAGAAGGCTAAGTAACAACTAGTTAATCACCTAATTTCACAGCTATCTGAAGTGGCAATCGTTATATAGCAGCTTATCTATGATACATTCAAGATAAATGATACAATTTATTACTTGCCCATAAGCTACAACACAGCCTGCTTAATACCTTTCCTTAAATTCCACCTCTATACTACAATATACTTGAGGTGCTTTGTTTAAGTTCCTCTTTATAGAGGTAGGAATATGCTTCTTCCCATGAGGCATCTGTGTGGGGAATATCGGTTTGACTTGGAGCATTGTGAGGCCTAATCAATAGCAATAGACTTAATTTCACATGAGCAGTAGTAGCAGAAGGAGAAGCCAGTTTCTGCCTCTCATGGCAGGAGCCGTGCAACGTCTGCCATTTCCTTACTGTGACCCTGTCATCCAGCAAGGCCGGTGCGGCTCCCAGCAAATAAACATTAAAAAATTTTTTTAAAAAGACTGAGTAGTGTTTCATAATTTTTTTCAGTTATATATAAATATATATGTGGGTATACTGGGTCACAATATGCTATCAGTCATGGTCAATAAATTTGGAAACCACTTTCCATTCCTCGTGTTATAGTTATTAAATACATGATAGTAGCTTAGACCCTTGAAGATTATGCTTTGTCATTTGCAGTTTCAAATTATTGTCATATGTTTTATTCTCTTCCCACAAATAAATAATTTGTTACTTTGCTAATTCATTATAATAAAAAATACTATATATTGTAGAGGAATAATAATAGCTGGTATTATGGAACTAGGGATTTTTCAATAATCTCTAATTTTCATATTTACCAATCAATCTGGATTTCATCATCCCCATTTTATAGGTGAATAAACGGAGGATGAGAGAGGTTACTTCCATAAAGCCACATTAAATCTAAGTGGCAGAGGCAAAAATGGATTCATCTATCTGCTCCAAATCTAGTAAATTTTCAGTTACTACCTTACTTTTCACTATTTTTAAAAATACCATACTGCATTAGCTACACAAATAGTTACACTGTTACTTTGACTGGACTAGTCATTCTAGTAGATGAATTTTCTCTTGACTTTTTTTTCTTCATTTTAGTTTAGTTGAAATTCTAATTTTATTTTTTAAGTAATCTCTACACTCAACATGGGGCTCAAACTCATAACCCTGAGATCAAGAATTGCATGCTCTACCGACTGAGCCAGCCAGGTGTCCCTTGTTTTTTTTCCATTAATATAACATAGTTAAAAATGATTATAAAGTGTACATATTCCCTTCTTTAAATTTTTTTAAATGTTTTTTTAAATTTATTTTTGAGAGACAGAGAGAGACAACGCGAGCAGGGGAGGGTCAGAGAGAGGGAGACACAGAATCTGAAGCAGGCTCCAGGCTCTGAGCTGTCAGCACAGAGCCTGATGTGGGCTCGAACCCACAAACCACGAAATCATGACCTGAGCTGAAGCCGGATGCTTAACCGGCTGAGCCACCCAGGCGCCCCCATATTCTCTTCTTTAAAACGGCTGCTCCACACTGTCAACAATAGCCAAAACATGGAAAAAGCCTAAATGTCCATCACCTGATGAGTGGATCAAGAAGATGTGGTATATATACACAATGGAGTACTACACGGCAATGAGAAAGAATGAAATCTGGCCATTTGTAGGAAGGTGGATGGACCTTGAGGGTCTCATGCTAAGTGAAATAAGTCAGGAAGAGAAGGACAGATACCATATGTTTGCATTCATAGGTCTAACAGGAGAACAGGAGAAACCTAATGGAGGACCAGGGGGAGGGGAAGAGGGAAAGAGAGTTGGGGAGAGAGAGGGAAGCAAAACTTGAGAGACTATTGAATACTGAAAATGAACTGAGAGTTGAAGGGGAAGGGGCAGCGGGGGAAAGAGGTGGTGGTGATGGAGGAGGGCACCTGTGGGGAAGGGCACTGGGTGTTGTATGGAAACCAATTTGACAATAAACTATTAAAAAAAAGAAAAAAAAGATGTTGAGGGGAAAAAAAAGAAAATAAAAAAAATAAATAAAATGGCTGCTCCAAGTCTATCCTACAGAACAAATGAAAACATGAAAAGCACTAGACACAAGTATCCCATTAATAATTACCTTGACTTCCTAGTTTCAAGTGAAGTTATAAAGGTTTAGGTTTTTTTCTATGCTTATTTAAAATCTTTATTGTTCTTTTCTCCGTAGAGCCAATGGAACTGTATAAAAATAGCTCCATATCTTGAATACCCATTATAAGCTGGGTACTTTAGGCTGTGTTAAAATTACACATATTCTTATAGAAAATGCCAGAAGGTATAAGTCATTCATAATCCCACTATACTATTTTGTAGTATAATTTTTACTTACTACTATAAACATTTTCCTATGTCAGTTATATAATTTCCTAGAATATATTTTGTAACTTCATAATATCCTCATAGTTTGTGGAATAATTCATTCCCTTACTGTTTGATATTTTGGTTGTGTTTTCTTTTTCTAGCTGCTTTTCTTATCAAAAGGAGGTTCCCAAAACAATCTATCTCTTAATGAGTCCTAGAATCATTTTCCCTCAGGTCCTGTGATTCCAGGGCACTAAGGATTGCTTTGTTATTTTCTTCCTTTAGAGCTTTTAATCACTCTAGAACACTTCTAAAGAGAAAAAAAAATGAGGCTGTTCACACTAAAGAAAAATTAATTTTATAGTTGTTTACTTTGAGGAAACACTGCTTGTGGTATCAGCCTTTGAACTCCTTGCTTACAGGAATATTTTTTATAGTAATACATGCCATGGGTCATAATCATAAGGTTACCTACTAACTTGTCTAGAAGCTTTCAGCAATTTCCAAACCTCATCCTAAAGAGATGATTTCTCCTATTTATCTTAAGGATATTTCTTATTTATCCTTTTTCAAAATTTTTAAAAAATATTTTATTTTTAAGTAATCTCTATATCTGATGTAGAGCTTGAACTTACATCACCAAGATCAAGAGTCTTATGCTCCACTGACTGAGCCAGCCAGGTGCTCCATATCTTCTTTACAAATCAGTGTATACAAGGATCTCTAGAATACATCTTTCTATAGCAGTATAGATATCGTGTTCCTTTCTGGTCATGGCTCCACAAAGTAGGAATATATGCGGTGGCTAATATTCACTCATCCCTCTTTGATAGATTTAAAAAAAATAGTATATCACAGGGGCACTTGGGTGGCTCAGTAAGTTAAGCATCTGGCTCTTGATTTCAGCTCAGTTCATGATCTCATGGTTTGTAGGATGCAGCCCCTCAATAGTGCTCTGTACTTACAACACAGAGCCTGCTGGGGATTCTCTCTCCCCTCTCTCTGCCCCTTCCCCATGCATGCTCACTCCCAATCTCTCTCTCTCTCTCCCTCTCAAAATAAATATTTTTTTAAAAACCCAGCATATCACATTCAAATGGATATTTCTGAATGCTCTGATTTATTCTGAACATTAGGAAAATTCTATAAGTTACTATTTAACATTAGCATATATAGGAATATCAACCACGGCAAACAGCCACTAAAACTTGATTTTTAAAATACTGTTTTGAGTATAACACATACAGCTGAGTGCACAAATTGTCATTGTAAGCATATGAATCACAATAAAGCAAATCCTCATGTAAGCACCACCCAGGTCGACAAACAGAACACTGCCATTACACTCGAAGACCCTGTGCTCCCTCAAGTATCATCCCCTTCTCCTTTCCATTAGGAAACATTATCCTGTCTTCTGACACCATGGTTTAATTTTCTTTTTACCACAGTTTAATTTTGCCTGCCTTTGAATATTACATAAATAGAATCCTATGTATTCTTTTGTTTCTGGCCTCTTTTCCCCAACACCGTGATAATTATCCATGATGTTGTGTGAGCTGTAGTTTGTTTTTATTGTTATTATTCATATATATATAATATACTTATGTTATTATTAATAATCATAAGAATATTTGTTTTTATATAAGAATAACATAGATGTATGAATATATATCTCTTAAAAATCTTATTGCTTCTACTATTTTTAAAAAGTTTATTTATTTTGAGAGAGAGAGGGGGTGGTGTATGTGTGAACTGCAGAGAGGTAGAAGAAGAAGGGAGGGAGAGAGAGAGAATCCCAAACGGGTTCCATGCTGTGGGCCAAGAGCCCAATGCAGGGCTCAATCTCATGACCTGAGCCAAAATCAAAAGTCAGATGCTTAACCAACTGAGCCACCCAGGTGCCCCCATTCTACTACTGATAAATATTAGAGTTGTTTTCAGTTTATGGCTGTTATGAATAAAGCTGCTATGAACATTCTTGGACAGGTTTTTTGGTGTAAATGTATGCACCATTCTGTTTGGTATATAACTAAGAGGGCAATTGTTGAGTCATAGAGCAGGTATACAATCAGCTAGCTGTAGGAAGTAATATTAAACACTATTTCAAAGTGTTTGCATAAATTTACACATCCTCCATATCTCTGACAACAGTTGGAATTATCAACCTTTAAAATTTGTGGTGGCCTCTCAAAAAAATTTGAGAGAGAGAGAGAGAAAGTGAGGGCAACCTAGGGAGAAAGGCAGAGGGAAAGGGAGAGAGACAAACCCAAGCAGTCTGCACACCTACCACAGAACCCAATGTGGGGCTTGAACCACGAGTCTGGGATCATGAACTGGGCAGAAATCAAGAGTTGGTTGCTCAATTGACTGAGCCACCAGACGCTCCTGGCCTCTCATAATTTTAATTTGCATTCAGCTGAATAAGTAATGGTGTTGAGTACATTTTCATATGTCCATTGGCCATTTGGATATCCTCTTGTGGAATATTTAACACTAAAATGATTTTCTTTACTTATTTTTCTAAAACTCAGTTTTAAGACTAAAATTTAAATAAAAAGGTATACTAAATTTGGGAGTTAAGGCAGTAATTCAGTACAATTTTTTTTAAGTTTATTTATTTATTTTGAAGATGAGTGAGAGAGAGAGCAAGAGTATGCACAAGTGAGGGAGGGGCAGAGAGTGAGAGAGGGAGAGAATCCCAAGCAAATTCTATGCTATCTGTGCAGAACCTGATGGGGGTCTCGATCTCATGAACCCCGAGATCATGACCTGAGTGGAGATCAAGATTTGGAAGTCTGAGCAACTGAACCACACAGGTGCCCCTATAATAATATATTTTTTCCAATAATAATATTTTAAAGTAGTACCAATTATATATATCTAATCTGAAAGGTTATGGGTAGATAGAAATGTTTCCAATATTTGAGTTATTTGGGTTATTAACAATTCCAGAAAATGAAGAGTTTTTTGTCTATTTTTGTGATCATTGATTCACTCATGCATTCATTAATAAAATTAGTAAACATCTGGGGCGCCTGGGTGGCTCAGTTGGTTAAGCATCCGGCTTGGCTGAGGTCATGATCTCACGGTTCGTGGGTTCGAGCCCCGCATCAGGCTCTATGCTGACCGCTAGCTCAGAGCCTGGAGTCTGCTTTGGATTCTGTATCTTCCTCTCTCTCTGACCCTCCCCTGCTCGCGCTGTCTCTCTCTCTCTCATTAAAAACATTAAAAAAAATTAGTAAACACCTCCTTATGCCAGGCACTATATTCAACATTAGGTTCTATCAAAGACGGAGGTGACATATGTGAGCTCCAGCAGTGCGGTGCCAGAGGGCACAAACAAGCTCGCTGTGCAGGTATTCCAGGCCATGTCGTCCTCCTCGGACACACCAGCACCTTCAGCTCAGTTCAGACCCGTGTCACGGAGGGCCCCACAGAGACAGTGATCATCAGGGTGACGCAGCAGGGGCAAGAGGAAATGAGCTTGAGACCTAGGCCATTTACCAGAGTCCCCTTTAGTACTGCCTTGCTCAGTGTGACAGTGAGTAGACGGTACCACTTACATATGGCAAACAGGACTCAGATTCTCAGGGCAGGTCACCCCATCAGAAGGAAAGAAAGCCCACACTCCCTTCACTGATGAGTCAGCTTGACGCAGAGACTGTGGCTGCACTGCAGTCCTATTCTCTCTGCCTAAACCTATTTCCTTCCCTTCCCCTGCAGGAACTCATTTTAAGAATGCTCACTAGTAAACTTCTTGCATGCTGATTTCCATTTCAGAGGCTCCCTGAGAGATCCAACCTACAACAGTATTCAGTGGAAAACCAAATTGCTCTAATAGGCCTATAGTCTAGTGTTTTATATGGATATGTGTGATGATCAGAATAAGTTTTATTTGTATTTTCAAAATATTTCTCCCTTTATTATTTAAGGAAATTTGAAAGAAAAGAGGTAATATCTTTTTAAAATAAATTTGCAATGGAAGACATACATAAAAATTAAAAAAAAAGAAATATGAAGAGTGTAGCAGGCCTGCAACTGCTTTCCTTATGAAGGCCAGTTTGCCAGGTGGCCTTTGGTTAGTGTCTGGGAACTTAGTGGTAAAAAGTTCCGTACGCTGATAAAACTTTACTTAAACGAAAAAGAACGGCTCACTGTATTTAAGCTGTACAAACAATGTGATTTATGTGAACATCTGGTTTCCTTCTGGAAGTCTGGAATTTGGTATGTGTTGAGCATAGGACACATATGTGACCAGTGCCCCCCAGGCACTGTATCTGATGAGTTTCCCTGGAAGATAAAACTTCATGTGTTGTCGCACGTGGTACAAACCCGCGGCTCGAAGAATTAAGTGTGTCCCAGGTGACTCCACGAGAGGACTTTTAGAAACTTGTGTCTAGTTGCCTCCAAACTTTATCTCATACACCTTTTCCCTTTGATAATTTTTCTTTGTATCCTTTGGCTGAAATCCATCCCAGTTGTGTCCACAAACATATGCTAAGTCCTGTCAGTTGTTCTAGCAAATCACTGAACCTGGGAGTGGTCTTGGGGCCCCCTAGCACAGAGGTATCATAGTTTTCAGAGGGAAGTTCTTTTCCAGAATTTAATGTTTTAACTATATTATATTTCTATTGATACATATAAAGGATAATGATTTATAATTTAAAATATTTATGACTCCAGGGCACCTGGGTGGCTCAGTTTGTTAAGTGTCCAACTCTTGGTTTCGGCTCAGGTCATGATCTCACAATTCTTGGGTTTGAGCCCTGTATCGGGCTCTACAGCTAGCAGCATGCAGCCTGCTTGGGACTCTCCGTCTCCTCACCTTTCTCTCTCCCTTCCCCCATATGTGCTGGCTCTATCTCTATCAGAATAAATACATAACCTTACATAAAATAAAAATAAAATAAAATAATAAAATAAAATATAACTACTCAATGAAGAATATACTTTTATCCATCTAGTCAAATACTAGACAAAATGCATCCCATGAATCTCTAACAAAAAAACCTTGCTAAATATATTGCATATACCTTGAGTGCCTGTATTTGAAAAGAATTCTGATTTACATCTAATTTAGATCTTGGCTTACTTTTTTTATATTGTTAACTTACATATAAATAAATGTATTCCCCTATATAGAATAAGGTTATATAAGACAAGAATTGCCTAATTCTTCCAGACTTAGTACAGAACAAGAAAAATCATGTGTAAATATAACCTCCTAAACCCATAAAACATTCCTCTGTTCTGCATTCATCCTAAATTATCTTTGTTTACATAGGAAAACACAGTTTAAACTGCACTGTCATCTACACTTATTTCTGTGTCCATATTTCCTCAGTAAAAAAGTTAAGGCTGGTAATTTAATTGTATTTATATTGTTAATGGTGTCGATTTAGGCTCCTCTTGGGTACAGAATTGTTTTTGCTTAGAAAACAAGAACTTAAAAAAAAAAAAAGAAAACAAGAACTTATTATGTTTGAGAACAAAACATATTCTTGGGATCTACAAAAATGTGTATAAATAGTGAATAGAGAGCACAAACTTCTTTAAGTTCTTCTACCATCTGTTTGTTATTTTATATTGTTGCTATAAAATCTAGAAGTTCATCTTCCAAATATAATGGACACCTGTTTTGTCAGTACCATTCACATGCAAATATAATTAATTAGAAAGGAAAGATATAGTTAGACTTACATTTTCACTAAATTCTTTTTCATTCTAGGCAGTTGATCCATCTGTTGCCTTTTAGAAACTTGGTATGAGTCAGAGACCTGAAATACAAACATTCGAGAATGTGTCCTCTTATTTCATGACTGATTTTGGAGCTAAGAGAAACAGTTCATCCTTAATTAACTCTTTGATAACCAGGCCCTTAAGTGGCATACATAAGATAAACTAAACTCTGGCTTCTCCAGTATTATAAGGTTTCTAAATATTATGAAGATCCTTCTGTCTCAACCCCATATTCCATGTGATTTTTAAAACAATTATAGAGGATGGGACACCTGGGTGTCTTAGTTGGTTCAGCGTCAGACTTTGGCTCGGGTCATGATCTTGCGGTTCATGGGTTCGAGCCCTGCATCAGGCTCTGTACTGAAGCCTGTTTCTGATTCTGTGTATCCCTCTCTGCCCCTCCCTTGCTCATGATCTGTCTCTCTCTGTCTCTCAAAAATAAATAAATGTTAAAAATAATAAAAAAAAAAGTAAACTGTAGCAAAGCCCAGTGGTGGGGTCAGAAGGGAGCTGAAAAAGGTCAAGGAGTAAAAGCAAAACAGTATATCCACCCTTGCATGAAGTTTAACTGAGAAAAGGAAAGGTAAGTAGTGGTTTCATTTTTTAATTAATTTTTTAAACATTCATTTATTTACTTTTGAGAGAAAAAGAGAGAGAGGGAGAGAGCACTCGAGTGGGGGAAGGAGAGAAAGAGAGGGAGACACAGAATCAGAAGCAGGTTCCAGTTTCTGATATGTCAGCATCCAGCCCGATATGGGGCTCAAACTCACAAACCATGAGATCATGACCTGAGCCGAAGTTAGACACTTAACCAGTTGAGCCATCCAGATGCCCCTAGTAGTAGTTCTATTAAAATAGGGTAAAATAAACGTTTGTTTTTGTTTTCTTTTGGTGGAAGAGAAGAGCATCTTTGTGAAGATGTGAGGTCATTTGGTAAGAAAGACAATTTTGGGCACGTTGGACCAGAAGATGGAATTCACTAATTTATTCACTCAGAAGATGTTATTGAGCATCCAGTATGGGCCACCTGAAATTTAGCACTAGGGCACAAAGATAAGGCATGGTTCTTACAATCCATTGGAGAAAATAGCACACTAAATAGATTGTACAATTCACTGTCTTGGCAGAGGTTTGCACAGGTGCTTTGTAAGCATAAAGCAGATGCTAATTCGGGCTATAGGGGGCCTGGACAAGTAGCCAATAAAGACCTGCGGAAAGGACATTCCAAGCAGAAGGAGTAGCAAGGGCGTACGCCTATAAGGTAACACGACAGATATAGGGACTACATATAGGTTGGTCCGGCTGCAGTACAAGGTGTGAGCAGGAACGTGGCTGGAAAGGCAGCACTCTTTGTTGGAAAGGACCTTGTAAACCACTCTATGAAGCTTTGGTGAGACCCTCTGGACAAAGCAAAGGCAATGAAGGTTTTAAATGGGGAACAACATCATATCTGTATTTCACAATGATTCCTAAGGCAGTAGAGGAGAAAAAATGGCAAGATTTTAATACCCATCGTATTGAGATTATATTTCAAATCTAGATTTAAATCTGAGTAACTCTATTTTCAAATGAAAAATAACAAAATAGAGTTGTCTGAAAAGACACCAGAACAGCTGGATAGTTTGGAACCCATGTCAGAAGGAATTGCTAGTGTAACTTTTGTTGTAATTTAATATTTTAGCTTAGGGGAAAGAACTATGGAGGCACTTAAGGGTTGTTTTCAAATCTTTGAGAAGTTGTCACATAGGATATGTATAGAATTGTTCTATGTTCTTTAGAGAATGCATCTAAAACCAATAGGTTTTAAGGAAGGAGAATGAGGAGCATCACATGCTGCTTTAACAATTCTAATAATTAGAATTGCTTGACAATGAAACAGAATGGCTTCAGGTTCTGCATCTTTAAACCACAGCATTATATTCAACAATGTCTCAGATCTACTGCTAAAATTCTATATTACTGGGAGCAGAATTTAGGATTATTATGTGTTACAACAAGCTCTAGTCAGTCTTTCTGCCTGACTTTTAAGTAATGTAATATACCTATATATTCTTAAAAATCAATGTTCATACTACATACTGTGTAAATTGGCAAAATCGTGAGACCGGGAAACTCCATTTCATTCAAAACAGTGAAGACAGCAGAAGTATAAACAGCAGACTCAGCCAATAGCTCTAGTTATCTATCTAAGAATCAATTATTTATGTATTCAGCATGGAAAGAACTGCAGATTGTCCATTGACCTTTCCAGTCACTGGAGTATCCACATGGTCAGAATCATCTTTGACTATAAAGATTAACAATTCACTCTAGAGTGAAAATCCTTATTAACATTTATACTGGGGAACAGGATTAACAGCTCCCTGGGAAGCTGTTAAAATTGGCTTTGATTGTATGTTCAGTGATCCTGTATAATCAGAGTAGAACCTATTCCACCTAAATGAGTTTTTCAGATAAACAAAGGTAAAGGAGGAAGGCTGAGGCAAGAAGAAATTCTAATGCCCGTCACAGAGAGGGAAGCTCGGGAGATCAGGAAAGAAAAACAGGAAAATAATATTCACCACTTATTAGAGTTTAGAATGTATTACAGGCAAGGCATTTTACTCAGCACTTTACATACATTACATCTCTAACCACTCATAAATCCCTTGCAAGACATTACTATTATTTCCCCTTCTACCAAGAAGGAAAGAAACAAAGTCCCAAAAGGTTAAATGACAATTAAGTATAAAGCTGGGATTTAAATCCAAATTGACAATGACTCCAAAATCTGTGGTCTTTTATCACATCACAGTCTCACAAAGCAGGTAGCGTTTCTGCTAGAACCTGAGGGAAGCGGTGCTGACATGTGTGAAAAGCAGCATTTCCAGGGGGGAGTCCTGGTCTGAGGAAAGGCGTGGAGGGGCCTGCACTCAGGAGGAAGTCATGCTGCCAGCTACGAAGCTGGGGCCATCTAGGGGAAACGGACCATTTTATGGGTAGGAGACTACAAGGAGTGATCCTGTTTTCTCTCAATTTCCTAACGTAATCTTAGTACTAGATCTCTAACCTTCCCTTTACCCACTACTGCCCTGACTTTCATTCCCAAATTGTCCTATACATCCCCTTATCAGCTCCAATCCTGTCTTGACTCCCATCCTCCCAATCTTTTCTTTGGTCTTCTGGAAACACCAGATCAGTGATTAGCAGATTATCTTTATGGCAAACCTAGACCTCAAGGTCCTCCACTTCCTTACCTCACCTAGTTATGTCCTGAAGACTCCAATCCTCTTTTTGGCTCTTTGTCCCTTGACTATCACTGTTGAAACTCTGCAGAGCTTCAGGACATAGACTCTCTTTTCTTTTCATCCTGTGTGTGTATTCTCCCTGATACATTTCATTCATCATGTGGCTTGATTTACTATCTATATGCCAATAATTTCCATGTCTAGATCTCCAATTTTTATCTTTTCTTCCCTAAGACCCATATATCCAACTGCTCTTTGAACACTTCCATTTAGATAATGCACACTGAAAACTAAACTCATATGGTGATCTTAAAACATCTATCAAAATAAAATTAAGGATTAAATATTTAAATAGGTAGCTGACTACTAAGAAAAAAGATGTGATAAATGTTATGAAACATTGAGATGAAGACAGTCTTTTAAACTATGACATGTGAAGCCATAAATAAAAGATAGCTCTGACAACATCAAAACAGAAACTCTGTAATACTAACAACATCATAAATAAAACTGAAAGGCAAATGAAAAACTATGGAAAATATATGCAACATCATTCATAACTTACTGATCACTTTCCTGTCCTGTCATTGGAAAGTGCATACTTCCCTATTCTGTGTTAAGCACTGCTAGCCCTTTCTGGCGATAACAGCCCTGCATCTGTCCTAGATCTCACTGTGCATAATTATGACAGAAAATGCCATCACAGCACAGGGAGAACTGCTTATTTGGTTGAGTTTTAGAAATTACACATCAAACTAAAAGGATGACAAGGAAGCAAATATGAAAATATCCCCTTAATTTGGAAAACTTTTATCTCCTTTTTATCTTTTTCTAAAAGCTATAAATTTTCTTTTTCAGTTTTCATATCTAGAAATTTGGTACATTTTCTCCCATAATCCCAACACCTTTGTTTACAAAATCAAGCCAATAAAAAACCTATAAAAGTGAAAAATATAATTTATGGTGAGAGGAAACTCTTAAAATTTGGAAGAAAACAAAAGTTACCTGAGACATTTCAGCTAAGTATGTAAGGCACTCATTGTTGGTCTTGTGGTAAGCCTATAAGAAATATACAAAAGTAAAGAATCCAACATGAGAGAAGATTGCCAATACTAGCAAAACTATTACTAAGTCAAGTTTATGCCTCTATGCTGTTTTTTAATAGTGTAGGAAATAGTTCTGTAAGTATTTTGTGATAATAATACAGTAGGTTTGTAGATAACATACTAAAAATCATGGGAGTTACAAAGAAATTTCTAGTATAGAATAAAAAAACCCTTGGATTCTTGTTCCAGTCTCGGTGCATAGTCTTGCACTTGGTTTTTAAGTCTCCTTTTCTCTTTTTCTAGCTGTTTAAGTAACGTGTTTAAGGATTCCTGAAAGCATAAATAGTAAATCTTTACATATACTCATGTCCTAAATAACAATTCATTTCTTCACTGGCAAATGATATTTTGTGATTTCAAATTCTATAGTATATACCTTTTAAGTAATAGTAATGATAATAATTACAATATTTATTGAGCTGTAACAATATGTCAAGTCAGTACTTGTGTTGAGTGCTTTCCACAAATTATTTCAGTTAATCCTTATAACAGCCACAGAGATGGCTAACATATGTATTTCCATTTTGATGTTGTGAAAATTGTATCAGATAGATGTTAAATAATTGGTCCAAAGACACACAGCTAATAAGCGCTGAAGCTAGAATGAGAAGCCAGGTAATCTGGGGTGCCTGGCTGGCTCAGTCAGTGGAGCATGTGCCTCTTGATCTTGAGCCCCACGTTGGGTGTAGAGAGAACTTAAAAATAAAACCTTTGGGAAAAAAATTAATCTGACTCCATAAGACACACATGCTAAACAATTATTATGTATATATTCATGTGATGGATACCAGTATAACAATAGTAGCGAGGAAGAGCACACAATAAAGATGATGGCCAGAAGAAGTGAGAGCTCGGCAGAGTCGGACGGTTCTAGAAACTAAGACTTCAGTCCAGATACCGCTCATCACAAAGAGCTGGAGCGGAGCAGAGGTTTGGCCAACTGCCAGAGCAAGACTACATTATGCCAATTTGGTTAAAAAATTTAATCCCTAAACTAATAACTAATTACTTGCAGTAACCCTAATTATTTCTCATATTCTTACACATTTAACATTAAAAAAAAATCTTCAAATTGAATTCTACATAATCCTTGTTGGTCATGATCTAGGTCACTGAATTTATTAAAACATTTTTAAAAAACCAGAAGCAGCTAATTTAAATCTCCACAAGGTGAAACTGTGAGGTATTTTAGAGCTCATACCTTCTTCCTGAAAAACAACCAATTCTCTAAAAATTTTACTTATTCTCTCCTAGATATTTGTAAATAATTATTAGGATTTTTAAAATTGTATCAATAGGATAATTAGGTCAGCTGAGATGAGGCAAGTTCTTGTCTCTAAAAATAACACCAGTGATAAAACAAATCCCTTGGTTGTGACAATTCTCCACTATGCATATTTGATTACCACTGAAACATAACTGGGTGATATTTCTCACGCAGGCATTATTTGTCTTTGAAAATTATACACTGGCATCATTCCACCTTCCCCAAATACAAACTTGTTCCAGAAAAAGGTCCATGAAAGTCCCACAAACTTAGGAGGGTAAACTGATTTATCTTAGGGAAACTATACCCTTATGAAATAAGCCATTGCTCAAGTATAAAGAGTTTTTAAAGCAATAATCAGAGAGTGACGGAAGTAGTGCACAATACTGCTGCACAGACCCTTGCTCCAAGGATGCCAAGCTTAGCCTACCATGGTAATATGGTTCAGTTAACATCATTTGTTAAATCCATTTTTATAAATGTAAAAGATAATCTCTTTTTAATATTGTTGAAATGGGAAAATGCACTCTAAATTCTTTTTTTTAAGTTTATTTATTTATTTTGAAACAGACAGAGAGAGGTAAAGAGTCCGTCAGCGAGGGAGTGGCAGAAAGAGAGGAAGAGAGAGAATCCCAAGCAGTCTCCACACTGTCGTCATGGAACCTGAAGTGGGACCCAAACTCACAAACTGTGATAGCATGACCTGAGCCACAATCAAGAGTCAGACATTCACCTGACTGAGCCATCCAGGCACTCCACACTCTTAAGTTCAAAAAGAAATTAGCTTAATGATAAACTACTGGAATACAAATTATTTTTATATTAAAGATGACCTGAATGAGACATGACCTAAAACTCTAGAAGCATATCCAAGAAATGGACATATGAAACAGGTAAAATTCAAAGCAATACATGATGAAATGCCAAAATGTGAAGCACAGACAATAAATGCCTTGCAAGATTTTTAAAGAGGCCAATCAACATGGACTGGAGGATTCGAGATCCCCCAAAAGGGAAGAATTTGGACGGGCAAAAAGAAAAAAAAAAAAGGGAGCTATATATTGATCAGACTTGAGTCAAAATGATTATTTAGTGGTAACAATAGAGCTGAACCAAAGTATTTGAGAAATAAATAAGAGGTAAAGGAAGATAATTAAGGAAGGACCTGGTTATAGAAGACTTAGATTGCCAGGCTCAGGAAGCTAAACACAGGGGGCTATTGGAGATTATTAAATAAGTGGCATGATGAAAGCAGAGGGTTAGGAATACTAACCAAGTGACAATTTCTATGACAGAAGGGTGTTTTCTGTTGGTTATTGATGTGGATTTGCGGTTCTAAGCTTTGAAGCTTAAATATTTTTAATACACTTTCTTTGTGTTACACTATATCACACTACTATTCCTATCACACTGCTAAATTCCTAGTCTTGTGAGCTAATTTTACAATTCAATCATTTATTAAAAAAATATTCATCAAGCACCTCCTATGTTCCAGACATTGTGCTAAGGATAACCCAGTGAGAATTATAAAACCAGACCCTGACCTCATGAAACTGAGAGTCTTATATGGTTTAGGGCAAGAGCAGGAGACAGCTGTGAATGCAAAAAACTGATTACAATGCAAGTCTGGGCCTTAGTGAAGGGAAAAGGAAAAGAAAGTTAGGTGGAAGTGAAAACATCCTAGGTTGGCATGCAGCCTAAGCAAAACATCAAGGAATCCTCCTTAAGCCAAAGTCACTGACAATGGAGTCCCATTTCCAGGAATAGGTTTGCTTTAGTATCCCCACTGCACCTGATTATGGACATGAAGCAGGCCATAGAAGGTATGGTCTTGATGCAAAAGTAGTGATGGATTTTGAAGTCCGATATCTGGGGTGTTCAGTCAATTAACCTCCGTCATGGAGAGTCTGTGAGGCACATTCTCTGGGCAACCACACAGTCTTTTCTTAAGGGCATCTTAGTTTTTCAACTGAAGAACTGTCCAGTCTTCTACCTTATGAGGCTTAATCTTAACCACTGGTTTTCTGGGAGACAGAGCTAAGAGTTCCATTATTCAGGCTATGTATTTTTGTTTAATGTCATCATTCTTAGACCTCTGTCTCACTCTCAACCTTCTCTGTGCCTGAAGGCCCAAAGTCAGAGTTTCTGCATCTTAATTTTTCCAGAAAATAGACTTCTGACTGAAGGAGAGTATCCTGACTGTGCAGGGTAACAAAGGGTTCCCAGCAGCCAACTGCTCCCTGTCTATATGTCTTGTCAAGTCAATGACTACTCTTCAAGCTGAGGATTTTCCAAAATTCATTTAAACCTCTCACCTGCTGAGATCTCCTTCTCTATTCTTCTTATTCATTCGCTTCAATTATAAACTATCATTTCTCTGCTAATAAATGTCACATCCAAATCTAAAAGTAGAGTCCTGTGTGTCCATTCTTAACATTTGCTTGACATTTCAAGCTCAATTTTGCCAAAACCACTTTATACAACTTTACACAACTTATATCCCAATAAACGCAATGCTTTAATGTTACAAAGCATAGTTTCCAATTTTACATCATATGTTTGGATTTGGTTAAGTGGGAGTATTCTAGAAATTTTGTACATGGGAAGAAGACTATGGGTTTGTGAGACAGGGTCATGTAAGAGTGAATATGCCCAACAATGAACTATAGTAGTTATTAAACTTTTTTTCCTAACAGAGCCTGAGAGCCTACTACATATACTATTTCCCTTCTTAATTTTACAACCAAAAAATCATGACTAAAATGGGAACCATTCCAATTAAGCACATTTTTTAAAAAAACACCATACTAGTATTAATTCCATAATAGTTCTTCAGTCATTTTATATTCAAACACTATGAATTATAAAATAGATTATGTTTGAGATGCTAGCCACAAAGTATTTTATTTTCTTGGTTCACCTTAGGACTGCTCCCAGAAGCAGAATTCCTGGGACCCATTTCACTCTCCTTCCCTGAGCCTGTTTCCTACACTTGAGTTTTAGATGCTCTCTACTTTGAAATTATGCCATAACTCAGGAAAGTAGGATGGTTCATTGGGCAATCTCATGGACATAAGGCAACCATAAAAATAAACTGTCTCAACTAATGGAATCTATTATATCAACAGACTAAAAAAAAAATCATGTGATCGTATCAATAGATGCAGAAAAAGCATTTGACAAAATCCAACACCCACTTATACAAAAACTCCAGTGAACTAGGAATAGAGGGAAAGTTCTTCAACTACACAAAAAATATCTTTAAAAAAACCCTCAAAACTATAGTAACATACTTAATGGTAAGAATCTTGAAGCTTTCCCACTAAGATCAGATGGCATAAAGCAAGGATGTACCTTCTCACCATTTCTTACAACATCACACTGAAAAGTCCTTGCTAATACAATAAGGCAAGAAAGGGAAATAAATGTGTATTGACTGGGAAGGAAGATGAAAATATTATCTTCATTTGCAGATAACATGATAATCTATGTATAATATCCAAAATAATCAACAATAACAACAAAAGAAACTCTGGAACTAATAAGTGTTTATAGCAGGATGGCAGGATACTAGGTTAATATAAAAAAATAGTTTTCCTATATCCTGGCAATGAACAAGTAGCATTTGAAACTAAAAACACAATAGTATGTATGTTAGCAACCCCTCCTCCATGAAAGTCTTAAGTATAAATCTAAAGAAATGTGTATAAGCTCTGGATAAGGAAAACTACAAAACTATTATGAACAAAATCAAAGAACTAAATAAATGAAAACAATATTCCATGTTTATGGTTGGAAAGACTCAGTATTGTCAGATGTCAATTCTTCCCAACTCAATCTACAGATTTAGTGTAATCCCAATAAAAATTCCAGCATGTTATTTTATGGATATTGATGAACTGATTCTAAAGTTTATAGGAGAAGCAAAAGCCCAAATGGCCAATTCAGCATTGAAAAAGAAGAACAAAATTGGAGGACTGATGTTTACCAACTTCAAGACTTATCAAAAAGCTACAGAAATTAAGACTGGCATTAGCAAAATGATAGAACAAATAAAAAGCCTAGAAATAGACCACCCAGGAGAAATAGATCAATTGAAAATTGATCTTTGATAAAGGAACAAAGGCAATACCATGGAGCAGAGATAATCTTTTCAACAAATGGTGTCAGAACAACTGGACATCCACATGTAAAATAAAAAAGAATATAGATATCTCACATGCTTCACAAAAATGGATCCAAAGTGGATAAAAGACCTAAATGTAAAATGCAAAACTATAAAACTCCTAGAAGATGACATAGGAGAAAACCTAGACTTTGTGTACAGTGATACCTTTTTATTTTTAATTTTTTATGGCTTTTTTTTTTTTTGAGAGACAGTGAGAGATAGTGTGAGCAAGGGAGGGTCAGAGAGAGAGGGAGACACAGAATCCCTAGCAGGCTCCAGGCTCTGAGATAGATGTCAGCACAGAGCCCAATGCAGGGCTCGACCCCACAAACCATGAGATCATGACCTGAGCCGAAGCTGGACGCTTAACTGACTGAGTCACCCAGGCGCCCTGGTGATACCTTTTTAGAAACAATACTAAAGACACTATTCATGAAAGAAATAATAAATAAGCTGGTCTTCATTAAAATTGAAAACTTCTACTCTGTGAAAGGCAATGCCAAGAGAATTCTAAGACAAGCCACACTGCCAAAGACACATCTGATAATGGACTATTATCTAAAATATACAAGGAACTCTTAAAACTCAACAACAAACAACCTGATTTTTAAAAAAAATGTACAAAAGGGGCACCTAGGTGGCTCAGTCAGTTAAGTGTCTCTTAGTTTTAGCTCAGATCATGATCTCACGGTTTGTGGGTTCAAGCCCCACATCGGGTTCCATGGTAACAGTGTGGAGCCTGCTTAGGATTCTTTCTCTCTCCCTCCGTCTGCCCCTCCTCCAATCTTTCCCTCTCTCTCAAAATGAATAAACTTTAAAAAAAATGGCCAAAAAATCTTAACAAATGCTTCATCAAAGAAGATATACAGATGAAAAGTAAGCATATGAAAAGATGTTCTGGGTCATATGGCATCAGGGAAATGCAAATTAAAACAACAAGATAGCACTACTCATCTATTAGTAGTATGGCTAAAATCAACAACAATGAAGACACCAAATGCTGACAAGGATGTGAAGAAACAGAGACTCTTATATATTGCTGGTAGGAATGCAAAATGGCACAGTCACTTTAGCAGATAATCTGGCAGTTTCTTTTAAAACTAAACATACTCTTAACATACGATCCAGGGATTGCACTTCTTGGTATTTACCCAAAGGAGTTGAAACTTATGTCCCTACAAAACCCTTCATATGGATGTTTACAGAAGCTTTATCCATGGCTGCCAAAACTTGGAAGCAACCAAGATGCTCTTCAGTTGGTGGATGGTACATGAACTGTGGTACATCCAGACAAGGAAATATTATTCAGCATTAAAACCAGTGAGCTGTCAAGCCATGAAAAACATGGACACATCTTAAATGCATATTGCTAAGTGAAAGAAGCCAATGTGAAAAGCCTAGATACTGTATGATTCCAACTATGGACATTCTGGAAAAGGCAAAACTATAGAGACTATATAATATAAAGATCAGTGGTTGCCAGTGATCGGGGGTTAATAGTGGGGAGGAATAAGTGGGACACAGAGGATTTTTAGGGCAGTGACAATACTGTGTATGAAGTATTACATCATCCATGTACTACAAGGATGGATATATGCCATTATACATTTTCCAAATCCATATAATGTACAAAACCAAGAGTAAACCCTAAGGTAAACCATGGACTTTGGGTGCTTATGATGAGTCAATGTAGGTTCATTCCAGTGAATAATGTTGGTAATAGGCAGGCTATGCATGTATAGGGGTAAGGAATATGTGGAAAATCTCTGTACCTTTCTCTCCATTTTGTTAAGAACCTAAAATTGATCTTTAAAAAAGTATTAATTAGAGGTTCCCGGGTGGCTCAATCCGTAGAATGTCTGACTCTTGATTTCAGTTCAGGTCATAATCCCAGAGTTTTGGGATTGAGCCCCATGTTGGGCTCTGTGCTGAGCATGGACCCTGCTCATCACAGAGGGAGGCTCTCTCTCCCTCTGCCCCTCTGCCCCACTTGCTCTCTCTCTCTCTAAAATAAAAATAACAAATGAACAAATAAATAATTGAAAAGTATTAATTAATTTTAAAAAATTGTTCTAGAGAGAAAACAAGGAGACATTTTGGATTGTGTAAAAACTGTATTAGTCATTAAATACTCTGGACCATTAAAAGCAAGATATTTGTATTTATTAATTCATAAAATTATTATACACATCAAAAATCCTTTAAAATTATACAATTATATTACAATAACTTTAAGGTTCATTCTAGATTTGATGTCTTTATTTTATCGACCCCAAAATGAACTATGTTTACAAATTATTTTATCAAAGGCATACTCTCTCATCCCATCACTTATAATTTTTTAAAAGACCCATAACTTAATGTTTTTTTATCTTTCTAAGGAGCTCATTTTATCTGATTATATAATCAATGGTCACCTAATATAAAACTACAGTCTTGAAAGATATAGAAAGCTATACCTAAACTGAAGACTGCACTGGCAATTAACCAAAAACAAATCACATACACAAAAATTAATTCTTCTCTTATCATGTAAGAGCTGTTTTGTTTCTGAAACTAGTAAGTTCTTAATCTTTCACCTATTTCCCTGGAAATAGGAAAAGGCTACTTTCCAATAGTACATTGAAACAACATGGTAAAATTAAGAAATTTCAGCATTCTTTTACTTACCTGAAATCAAATATACTTAATTTTTGTTTTTAAGTCCCTTTCTTCTATCTCAAGTCAAAAGGAAGCCCTATTAGCCACCTGTTTTTTAAGCAATGGTAATTGCTATACTAAAGAACACATAAAAACTACAAGTTAAAAAAATCACTCTATTGAATGCTTACAATAGAAAAATATGAGAATACAATTAATCACAGCTCCTAGATATGCAGTGTTTTTCAATGAAGGCAATTGCAGTGAGGAATGAATACAGCCTTCTGTATGCTTAAATACCAAGTGCCCCCTTGTGGACAACATTGTTATTAGATTTATACATAAAATCTGTATAACTTGTTTTATGATTTGAGGCCACACCTGTCGCCAAATTGACACATGATCTTTGGGGAGAACACAAATCTGACGGTATCTGGGACAGAATATATCTGGAAGCAGTCTTACATGGATTCTACAGATCTACCACCAGCCAGATGGCTAGAGGGATTCCCACTTTTTGCTCTGTTTATATCATATTCTTGAGAATCCACAAGCCCCTCAGTAATCCTTTCACTATAGGCTGATATATCGCTTTAAACACAAATATATTTAGAGGTTTCAGTAGTGCTTTAGGTTCATTATTATTAATTCCTAGCTATTAGGTTCTAAAATGTGTAAATATGTGTATAAATATGGCTTTAAAAACAATGTTCTGAAGGTGAAAATGACAGAATGAGCCCACGAGGAGCATGACTGGATGAATCAGTGAAGCACTGGCTCCCAGGAAGGTCCAAACTGGGCTGGATGTTTGTCCAGGACCCCATGAAGGAGCAAAACTAAAAGAAGAATCTGAATCACAATAAAAGGAGTCACAGTCAGGAAAATGGTATGGGGCATCAGGATGAACAGAAGAGTAGGACAATGATTAAGGACATCGGTAGTCAGCATGAGGAACATAAATGGACCAAAACAGAGAATGATAAGAAGAGAGTCTTGTTTCTTTGAAGTCTCCAGTGCATGATGAAGAGACTAGTCCAGCTATTTGAAGGGATTTGTAAGACTTAAAACCATCTCTTCCTTCAAGCCCCTCCTGTTAATAAGCAGGACAAGGAGAGGGATTTTATGGTTTGTCCTAAGGAAAGCTGAAACATACTTCAGAAGGGAAACTAGATAAATACCCGAAGTTCACATTTCAAGAAGTCAATTGACCAAAGTATTAACTTGCAAAGAGGCCAATTCACCCAGGATTCTAAATTTACCAATTCATCAAAAATTTGCTTTTAGTAGCATCTTCCATACATGTGAAATTATAACCTAAACATATTCTTTTTCTGAATATATTTTCAGTGATGATACTAAATGTAAGCCATTTTTATAAGTTTTAGTTTCTAACTAATTGAACATTCTTTAAAATGCTACTAAGGTTATATTCATAAAAATATATTCAAAGATTTAGATTTCAACAAATTAACTTTCTATGACTTGATTTTTCTACAAACTGATCAAGAGTCTTCCAGAGAACATTTAATGAGAAACTCGACATTTTCCTAAATAAAGTTTCTGTTTCCGTACTTTCTCCTCCATGTCTCCCATCACTACACAGCCTTGTTGGCTTTAGGAGCAGGATCTTCTGACTGACAGAGTGTTAGTTCTGGTGAGAGGCTTCCCGGAAGGGTCCAAACTGTCTGGATGCAATGATAAACAAGATAATACACTGATGGAAAAAAGAAGCAGACAGAACTAGAAGTGCTATGGTCTGAATGACCTGCCCAAATTCACAGGTTGTAATCATAATGCCTCATGTGATGACATTAGGAGGTGGAAACATTGGGAGATGCTCAGGTCATGAGCGCGGGGCCCTCACTAATAGGATGATGCCCGTATAGAAGAGACCTCACGGAGCTCTCAAGCCCCTCCCACATGTGAGGACACAGCCAGAAGGAGCCGTCTCTGCACCAGAGATTGTGCTGTTACCAAACACCAATATCTGCTGGTGTCTTGATCCTGGACTTTCAGCCTCCAGAACTGTGAGACATAAATCTCTGTGTTCTCAAGTCACACAGTCTGTACTATTCTTATATAGCAGCCCCAAAAGACTATCAGATAAGGGGTCATCAGTTTTATGACTGCTAATGAACCAAGGAACAGGTCTTCTACCACGCAATAGAGTTGACTGCAGGGATATGACAAAACTTTTTGACAAAGACTTTACAGTAACTTTTCCCAAGAGAGACTACCCTGTAAATCTTTCTCTGAGGGACATAAATCCCCTAAATCTGTTGTTGTTGTTGCTGTTGTTGCTGCTGCTGCTGTACTCAAAACACTATTGGGGGAACCACCTCTAAGGCTATCCACCAAGAGCCATAAAGTTCTGATAAAGAGGACAGCTAAATTCTCAGCTTTGTATTCTAAGTTTTTAAAAAATTTTTAATGTTTTTTATTTATTTATTTTTTGAGAGACAGAGAGAGACAGCACGAGCAGGGGAGGATCAGAGAGAGATGGAGACACAGAATCTGAAGCAGGCTCTAGGCTCTGAGCTAGCTGTCAGCACACAGCCTGATGCGGGGCTTGAACCTACGACTGTGAGATCATGACGTGAGCCGAAGCTGGATGCTTTAACCAACTGAACCACCCAGGCACCCCAACAGCTTTGTATTCTAATTGGAGATCAATGTGAGGAAGCCTAGAATGCTAAGTCAGAACCTGAAAAATAGTTATTGCTCATCAGAGACAACACAGCCTAATTATTTTTAACTTTTAGTCATTTGGAATGCTTAAGGCAGATTCTAGTGTGCTAGCGAATGGATACAGATCTTTGCTCAATACACCAGGAAATTCTTGGAGGGAACATTAGATAAGCACTAGGTTCCTCTGATGGATACAAACAGAAGGGTTAGAAAATGTCCACTCAGTAACCCCAAAAGAAGTAAAAGTTCTGTGCTTTTCATTAGGCTGAAGAGGTCCCTGCTTTCTGGTCAGGTACTAAAGAGCCATAGAATTCTACTATAGTTTTAAGAGGGTACCAAAATATTCACATCTTCTATTTGAGCACAGCTGAATAAGTGAAAACATATTGCACAATTAGCATTTGTCCTTATTTCCTTAAAATGTGATAAAGCTAATTTCACAACAGACTTTTTCCAATAAAACTTAGAGTTCCCTCAAAAGTTTCCGTCATCAAGGGAAGGGAAGAAAGGAACTAACACTTTTATCGAGAGAAGTGCTTACCGTGTCCGGCACTATGTATGATTTGCTTTATATAACTCTAATAATCTTTGTTACAACCTTGCAAGAGGGCTTACTTAACTCCATTTTACAGATGAGAAAATTAAGCCTCAGAGAAATGAAATAATTTCCTTAGTGTCCCATAGTCTGAATTTGAATCAGGACAGTCTAATTCTAAAAGTCATGTCTCTGGGTAAAATGGGTTACACTCACTCCAACTGTCTTACCCCTCCTTTTTCATTACACCACATTTTCTCTCAGTAGCCTATCTTCTAATTGGCACTTGCTTACCTTCTTCCCCTTTGAATCAATAATGCATAGAACTTTGGACCATGTGCTTTGTCCTATCCTGCACCTGAAATTTCCTGGAGAACATTCTTCTGCTAAGCATTCATTAAAAGCTTCTCCTCCCTGAACTTCTGTAATGCCACTCTTTTCCAGTTCTCCCTTCTCCCCTTCTCAATATTTTTCCTTTTCAGTTATCTTCACTGAATCACCTCCTCAGCTAACACCTTAAGTGTTAGTATTCTCTAGGGTTTGCTCCTCAATCCTGCTTTTCAGACCATGTATTTCTTTCTGAACTTTCACACTTTTACAACTTTAAAGGGACACTGATGACTCCATGATCTCTCTTTCTGAAAAGACAGCTTTCCATGGTCTAAAGCCATGTCCAGGTATTTGCTGACCACTCTCATCTATGTAATATAAACAACACTAACTCATTTCCTAACACTCCACCTAGTTCTGATTCTTACAGTGTTGGTTCACTATAATCACAGTTCAAGAGAAAAGCCTTTACTCATCCTCCAATCCCAATCCTCTCCCAGTCTCACCCCAGCATCCAAGTGCTCATGTAATCCACATTCCTAAATATCTCTTAAATCTGTTACATTGGGTCCATCCCCATATACTACTGCCCAAGTTGAACAACTCACCTTCCGTTACTTGGACTGCTATACTTCAAAAGCTTCCGTCACATATAAAAAGGTTCACATGCATACAAAGTCATTTGTTATCAAGGCCCTGCTTATAGTTCCAGTCTTATCTCCCATCACCTCTTTTATTTACTCCAGACCTACTAAACTAACTGTAGACCTGGGGTGTTTTAGATTGATCCAGAGGGATTCTATCATTCTTTGAAAATATGCGTATACCATAATCTAAATATTTCACTCAATATACGCTAGAGCAGTGATTCTCAAACTTCGGCATATATCTGAATTACCTTAAGAGTTAACAAAGAACTCAGAAGTGGCAAGCTGACTGAAGGATAGGGTTGGCGTTTGCATTTTTATGAAGTTGCCTATGCGACTCTGTTACCTACCATAGTTTGAGGACCACTGACCTGGAGTAAGGCCAGCAAACTACAGCCTGAAGACCAAATCCAACCATAGCCTGTTTTTATAAGATAAGATTGTCAGAATAAAACCCAACTATTCATTTAGGTATTATCTATGGCTCCTTTCACACTACGATTGCAGCAGCAAACAGAGACCATATGGCCTGAAAAGCAGAGAGTATTAGACAAGTTACCTGCCTCTAGAGGAGCACTTTATGCCAGGAGACATGTATTAAGTCTGTTCCCTGTGACAATGTTTGTCACAGTGAGATTTTGAAAAATCCACATGTACATAAATAGGGATACAAATAAAGATCTATAGATATAAAATGGAATACTATGTAGCAAACAACATTTACCAAATCTTTATGTATTAACAGGGACAGAATTTTTAAAAAGTATTATATGTGCAACATGATATTTTTATATGCATTTTTTAGATACAATATCTGCAGATACAATATCTGTTTAAAAATAAATTGGAATGATGTATACCAAGTTCATGATAGTACTGACATATAAGGAGGAAGCAAAGGGAAAGAGACAGAGAGAGAAACAAAAGGGCTTTTGACTCTATAATTTTTTCATTAAAATACTGAAATCAAAAACTGACAAAAAAAACCTAAAGATTTACTAATACTAAAATATATTGTCTGCCATATTATCCTCTGTGGGTTTTATTTTACTCAAAATTAAAACCACAAATAACCTAAAATATTCAAATACAGGGAAAGGGAACTGAACATTAATAATCCAATGCAATGGAAAATAATATAGCTTTCAAAAATATGCATGAAGAAAATATAACATAAGAAAGTCATTGGTTTAATTGTCCATGATTAGTACAGGATACAATATTGTCCACAAAGTAAGGTTAAAATTATAAAATACATATTTTAGAAGTGCTATCCTTATATTCTGGTTTCTTTTCAGACCGAATAAATCTCTTACCTTTTACTAAAAAAAAATTAAAAAAAATAAAGTGCTATCCTTATTTGTTCCTTTGGTGGGGTCCATTTATTTGTTGGGTTGTAATTTTAATTTTTTAATGTTTATTTTTGAGAGAGAGAGAGATAAAGCACGAATGAGGGCAGGGCAAAGAGAGACAGAAACACAGAATCCAAAGCAGGCTCTAAGCTCCAAGCTGTTAGCACAGACCATGACATGGGGTCTGAGCTCAAGAACTGTGAGATCATGACCTGAGCTGAAGTTGGATACTTAACCAACTGAGCCACCCAGGCACCCCAGGTTATAATTTTTTATCAATACTCATGCATGGAAAACTTTTAAAAAAGAGGCAACAGTAGATATGTTTGACTTAATATTTATCTTTGTCTTTTATTTTATGAATACTATTAAATGAATACAAACTACTTTAGAATGAATGGTATTCATTGAAAATGATCTTGTGTGGCACATAGAGCTAACTGCATAACTGATAGGCATTCTCCCCTTCTTCCTACTACTATGCTCAGTAAAACACTAAGTTTCCCAGTTTTCCTTGTAGATACAGGAGGCCATATGATGCAGTGCCAACCAATGAGATGTAAGGAGAGACAATGGGTGTAGCACGCTGGAAAATACTTTGAAACAAAGCAAACTTGACTGGCCTTCACTTTTGCACTTTTCCCTTCATCTACTTCTTTTCTTGAAAGAGAAGGTGAAGCAGATGAGAATGTGAAGCAGCCATCTTATGAGCATGCTGGACAAAAGCCACTCATTAAAGGACCACCGAGTGGAGAGTCAAGTCAAGAGCCTGGAGGAGCCATTATACCACCCCCAACAGCATCCCTCTAACACTTCCTGTTACATGAGAAAACAAAACCAAACACCTTACTGGTTTATGCTTTCCTTTTACGTGCAACCAAATGTAACCCATTACTGAAATACTTTGCCAAAATTAAATTCTAACAAACTATACTGCTGAAGGGCACTTTAAAGATTACCTAATCTATACTACCTGTGGGTGAGAAAAATAATCTTCAAAAAGGTTGAGGGCTTGACCAATCTGTATCGGAACAAGGACCAGAACTTCATTCTCACTTAAGTGAATACTTTTTCTAAAATACTAAAATCAAGTCCACTTTAATGATCCAATTTGGAAATTATTTACTTAATATTTTATATTTCTTTTCCAAAGGATAACATTTTTTTAAATGACATATATACTGGTCACAAATGAGTATTGTGAGTATTTGCCCATACACAAACCTGCAATTTGAAGTTAGTCAAAATTAGTATTCAAACTGACATCAGTTTCTTAAGTTAGGTCTGTATTGGTTACTCCTAAAGACTAAACAATCTACAACAAATATAAAGAATCAGTAAATTTACGAATAGCGTTTGAATTCATAGTCTATCCCCCCTCAAAAAAAACAATTTAAACCCTTTTCTCCGATTATCAACCTACTAGAAAACCAACAATGTCTGCGTTTCATAAAGAATATTGTTTTTATATAAAGAATAAGACTGAATATATTATCATTTATCCTTGGATAAGAGATTTTGTCATTGGATCCTGGATTTTTGGATCCCAATGCTTTTTGCTCAGTAGTTGGCTACTTCCACCACCAGGTCCTTGGCTAGACTCCTAATCCCCTGCTGTTCAGGCTGACTCCTCCCGGATTCCATGTGTAAGAAAACCCAAATACTCAAGCATGCAGGGCATCTGCCTCCAAGACAGAGAGAATCAGTTCCTCAAGAGCCTGAACTTTCATTATCTTTCCTTTCTACTTGGTACATGGCCCTACTCTTGGTTCTTCTAAAACTTCTTTAATCCTTTACTGAAGAGAAATAAAATTCTCTGTCTCCAGAGCTAAACCTCTTAGAAAACCACATTTTCCCCCAAGAATAACGCAAACTCATCAAAGGGAAGAAATGTATTTTTTGTCAATATGAGTATGTTACGGTCTGAGGCACCCGTCAGAAAGCCAATCAAAGGCCTCTCAGATTTGCTATACAGCTTTGTACCATGTCACACTAGCACCGGCCGCTACTCTCCACAAGGCTGGTGATACCCGACTTCTTCAGCTAATACTGAGGATAAGTTATCAAGAAACAGGGAGCCAGAATATTTTATGTTCTGTAGGTAGTATTTTATATTCCATAGGTAGAATTAAAATTCTATCTACAGTTAAGAAAGACAAGGCTTAAAAGAGCCCTTGCAGCAATTTCTCAATACCACAAGATGGGGATATGACTCTATGGTAGGGGAAAAAATGTTATTTTCCTGACTTTCCAAGACATAAAAATAAAGGTATTTCTGGGTTGAAAATAACAGAGGTATACAGATTAGATTATTTCTTCCCTGATTCATTATTTAAAAAAATACAAGATTTTTCTGTATTTGTCACTGAAGGTCTACAGTTATTCAAACAAACAGCAGTCTCCATAAATGCTCTGGTCCCCAGGACCTCTGTGAATATAGCAGTCAGTGTAGTGCTCTGTGTAACACTATTAAAAACCATGTTATTTCTGATCAGTGGCAGGTGGCATAGTATGGTGTAGTCAAATGGGTATAGGTTTTTTAGAGAAAGAAAATCGACTTCCACATTTCCAGACTGTGTGATTTTGAGCAAATCACTTAATCATTTTTTTGGTTTTTGTTTTGAGAGTAGGAGAGAGAAAGAGTGAGAGAGCACAGGGGAAAGGGGTTGGCTCTACACTCAATATGGAGCCTGATACAGGGCTTGATCCCATGACCCTGGGATCATGACCTGAGCTGAAATCTAGAGTTGGACTCAAACGACTGAGCCACTCAGGCACCCCTCACTTCATTGTTTTAAGCTTAACGTCACATGTATTAAAGGGAATGATATTAAATTTTATTTCATGGAGTGTTGTAATCCTGCCAATTTAGGTGAGTATTATATTTTCATTTTCATATTAGGTACCCTTGATTTTTAGTAAGATTTCCATGTTTTTTTGAATATCCTTTAAGGAAAAATGCAGCATGAATTATAAAGAAAAGGCATGCTCTAGACCCAGCAAAAGTCATACTTCAGATCTTCTCTACATTTTAAAGGATAAACATTTAAATCAGTGAACAACAAATAAATGTACTTTGTATAATATAAAACATATAAATTTAAGTAATTTATCAGGAGGAAAGGATGTTATTAGGGCTGCCCCCCAAAAAAGTAGGCAGATCAGCTCAATGAGGTTTCCTTCATGTTATAGGGTAATTTTGTGGGTTCTCTGTTGGATTTTATACATATTGTGTGTGTGTGTGTTCATATATACATACATACATGTATATGTATATTCCAGAGGAAATAGAATGCAAATGTTTTTAGATAGTGTAAGATCTGGATTTCTGTGTTTCATAGGTTTTTTTAGGTTACAGGAAATAAACACACTTGGTTTTCACCCAGACTGAATACTGAAATTCTTTTTCTTCCATTTTGGTTATACCTGCAAACCTGCCCAACTTTATAAGGTGGACATTATGTTGAAAGCTTTGCCACAGGATTCTTTCCTTTCTAGGAACAGTTCCATTGAACAAAATATTTTATTTGGAACTTGCTACAGTCTTTAAATGTTTTGGGGAATCTGTCTTAAAAAGAAAATACATCATTTCTTTCTTTCAATTACTCTTATTTAACCAGATTTGACTCACCACTGATATTTTTTCATAGACACAAATGGAAGACAATCTATCTACAATAAAACAAATATGAACAATTAATATCCTATCACTTTTAAATCAACTTAAAAAACATATAGATAGATAGATAGATAGATAGCTAGATAGCTAGATAGCTAGATAGATAGAGATAGATAGAGATAGAGGTGCTTCTGTACCTGAAGGATTTCCACAGATTTTTTCCATTTTGTCTTCTAGAGAGACAATTTGCTTTTCTAGTTGATCATTCAGTTCAAGTTGTGTCTCACAACAAACTCCATTCACCACCTGAATGAAAAAGGAGGGAAAATCAAGATCACTTTGCCACCTCTCATTTATTCATTAAAATGCTATTAGTTGGCTCAATCTTACTGTACTTGACTTTGTTAGCAATGTAGATGAACTAGAGTGAACTAATTTTTTGTTTCATTTTCATTTATTTTTGAGAGAGAAAGACAGAGTGAGAGCCAAGGGCTGGGGGTGGAGAACAGAGAGAGGGGGAGACACAGAATCTGAAGCTGGCTCCAGGCTCTGAGCTGTCAGCTCAGCTGGAGCTGGGCTCCGGCACATGAACCGCAAGATCATGACCTGAGCCAAAGTTAGACACTTAACCAACTGAGCCACCTAGGCACCCCTAGAGTGAACTAATTTTTCAGCATGCATTTCTCTGTTAGGTAGGATCTTTCAGATTACAGACAGTAGATTCACAGTCAGATTACCACCCAGCCAGACCTCACTAGGAATAATGTGATTCCTGGTCTTCTCACTCCCTATCTCCAAGGAATTCTATGAGAGGGACTATCAGGAACATGTTGCTTCTATAGAAGCTTGAAATATCCACACATAATAGCCTAAATGATACTAGTCTTCCGTCCAATGTCATGTTTATAGTCTTTGCTTTGCAAACAAATTCTGAACTCTGTTTGTTATGTGTAACGTACACAATGCCTTACATGTATTAAGTAATTATTCCTCATTAAAAAAAAACTTAGTTATCTATTTTACATACAAGGAAACCAAAGCTCAGAGATGTCAAATAACATTCTTAAGATGACAAAGCTAATAGATGGGGGACTGGGTTTTATCTGACTTGAAAGTGTACCCTCTTTTTTTGAGAGAGAGCAAGCAACCGGGAGGGGGCACAGGGAAAGAGGATCCTAAGCAGGCTCCACACCCAGTACAGAGCCCGACATGGGGCTCTATCTCATGACCGTGAGATTATGACCTGAGCTAAAATCAAGCGTCAGACACTTAAATGTCTGAGCCACTCAGGTACCCCACAAGTGCATCCTCTTAACTGCTATGCAAATACATGTAGCTGCCTATTCAGGCATCTTCCCTTATTCTTAAACAGGTTTATTTCACCAAAATCCTTTGGCTATGAAGGCGAAGACATTTGTCTTATTGCTATAGGAGAGGAGGAGAATACAGCCTAGAATTAAAACATCTTTGGTTGGCTTTAAGGCCCAAAACTAATTTTATTTTAACTTCAAAGTCACACTTCATAGAGAGGAAAAAAAGATAGCTTGCTTTACATAGATGAGGCAATTTCTGTTCCATAATAGTTGACGGAGGAGGTTAAGCAGCAAGAGCACGAGCACATATCACTGGCCTCGGCCTCCTCAACCTGGCCACAGGTCTCCCTTAGCGCCTCATCTCTAACGTTCCAAAGACGAGCAGGGCCGTCCTCCCCAACTGAAGCCAGAAGTCATTAATCCAAATGCTTTAGGGAACAAGAAAAGAGAAGTCTGAAGAGAAGGCTGAAAGAGAAGAGAGACTGAGGATTTATCCAAAAGATACCACTGAGTCCAAACAGATGGAATTATCTGTATAATTGACTAGCTGAAGTTCTCTTTGTAATTCGACCCCTTTCCCCACCATGAGAATGGAGGCTTCAGAGCAAAACCAGAGCAGTGACCAAAAAATTAAGAATGTAATTCTCTTTAACACATCTGACTATAGTTTATAAATGTTTGCCTCCACTTTAAAATATACTGATCTAGAAATCCTCAAATATAAGTAAGCCTAATGGTATACTACCATGTATTAATAAGTGCAAGGCCTTAAAGGTAATGATGTCAATATTCACAACCCCCAGTGTGGTGAACTGACCTCAAACGTACACACTCGAACGTTTAAGTCCTTCGGTGTACGCAGATGGCTGTGTTGTAGGGGACAAAAGACAAAGAGAAAGCGTGATGACTGTGGAATTAAAGGGCAAAATTTTAAAACAGTAGTGTCTATTAAAAAATGAAAAAATGGTCTTTATGCAACTGTAGGGTCACATTGGACTTTCATGGGAGTTTGGCACTTTTGCCTTTGTGGGCCTCTTTCTCCATTAAAAAAAATACTAAAAATTCTATTTGACTACTATGTTGGTATAAAGACAAATATAATGCAAACTGGATCATATTAAATTTTTTCTTCTGATTTTTAAAATAAAATATCTCATTGGCCTCTAAAGGTATCATCAAGGGACCTTAATAATGTGTCTACTGTGCCTAATGGATAAGTCAGTCAGAGAAAGTATGAAAGCAAGCTTGGCTAGTTCTAGGTCAACTTCTTAATAAAGAGTACAAATTAATCTGTTCGGAGGAAAGAATACTCTGTTCTTAAGCTGTCTAGACTACTGGGTAATCACTGGGACTGATGTCCAGACTTAATTTGGAATACTTTTGTTTGAGTTTTGCAATGAGTTCATATCTAAACCTAATTTATCCTACTTGCACTAAGTATTGCCACTTTGCCAAAGCTGACCTGACAGTGTATTCATTGCTGTTTTGATCTTGCTATGAGAAGGAAGACACATAAAACAGGAGAATCTATTTTAGAAAAATCTTAAGATGTGTGAACTAACAGGAGAATTTATTTTAGGAAAACCTTAAGATGTATAAACTGAGCCCAACTGATCAGTTACTGTTGTTGAACTGACAGGATATGAAAAGACAGACAGATCTATCAGTTAAATAAAACATTGATTTGTTCCAGGTCAATTATGTTCCTAACCCTGGGAAAATAGCATATACATTATTAACATTTAGTAATTAATAATTAATTAAAATCGAAGTGCATAAAAATGAGGACTATATAACTTACCAAAACCTGCAGCCATCACTGATTTACATGGCTAATACCAAAATGTGTTATAATTTCTGATTCCTTAACAAGTGGATGGAGGCCCACAAAACTGGAGATTAATTAAATTGGTTTCACAAAACAGCATTGGCTCCCACAAATCACATCAACTTCCTAATTATCAAGTATTCCCTTTTTCTAAAAAAGGACAACACTGATTATTTCTTTCCCTACCACATTTTCCTCTGTGATAACCCAAAAGTACCCAAAATATTAAGGTTTATAATTTTTGCATAACTCTTTGTCCCTCTTTAAAATGCAGTAACGTTGGGGTGCCTGGGTGGCTCAGTCGGTTGAGTGTCCAACTTCAGCTCAGGTCATGATCTCATGGCTGGTGAGTTCAAGCCCCACATCAGGCTCGCGCTCGCTCTCGCTCTCTCTCTCTCTCTCTCCCTTTCTCAAAAATAAGTAAACATTAAAAAATTATAAAAATTAAATAAAATGCAGTGATGTTTAAATAGCTTTTCAAATAAGAATAAGAGTAGCAGTTAAAAATAGCAATTTTGGGACGGTGCTTGAGTGGCTCAGTCAGTTGAGTGTCCAGCTCTTGATTTCAGCTCAGGTTATGATCCTGTGGTCATGGGATCAAGCCCTGTGTTGGGCTCTGCATCAAGTCTGAAGCCTGCTTGAGATTCTTTCTTTCTTTCTTTCTTTCTTTCTTTCTTTCTTTCTTTCTTTCTTTCTTTCTTTCTTTCCCTCTCTCTCTCTCTCTCTCTCTCTCTCTCTCCCCCGCTCTTCCCTTCTCCACCCTCTCAAATATTTTTTAGATAAAAAATAAAATACAATAAAAAATAGCAAGTTGTGATATTAAGGGAAGTTAAGAGACATCTGAAACTAACCCAAATAAGAGATGTGCTATCTTTGAGACAGCCACAATAAATTCAACATCAAGAAATATGCTTCCTAATGTTGAGCACAACAGCAGTCAATGTATCAAGGCATACAATACACGTATAATACACAAGTATTTAAAATACAGACTGCAGTGCCTGGGTGGCTCAGTCAGTTGGGTGTCCAACTTTGGCTTAGGTCGTCATAATATCCTGGTCCATGAGTTGAAGCCCAATGTCAGGCTCTGTGCTGACAACTCAGAGCCTGGAACCTGCTTGGATACTGCATCTCCCTCTCTCTGCCTCACTCCCGCTCATGCTCTGTCTCTCAAAAATAAATAAACATTTTTAAAAATAAGATAAAATAAAATACATACTATGAGGGATACCTAGGTGGTTCAGTTGGTTAAGCCTCTGACTTCAACTCAAGTCATGATCTCACAGTTTGTGAGTTTGAGCCCCACACTGAGTTCTCTGCTGTCAGCACAAGCCTGCTTTGGATTCCCTGGCTCCTTCTTTCTCTGCCCCTCCCCTGCTTTCCCTCTTTTTCTCTCTCAAAAATAAATACATACATACATACAAAAATACAAAATAAAATGCAGACTATGAGGATAAAAATTTAGCATAAACATTTGTGTTTCTTGGTAGAAAAATATCCTGAGGGAAACTTCCATGAACCATTGCTCCTTCAGTAACTCTAAAAACAAACAAAATATAAGCACTATTTTTTAAAGAAAAAATCAAATTGCTTTGTAATCTTAAAAAGGGATGTTGGCTAGGATCAGTACAAGAAAAAGCAAAATCAAACCAAAACAGAAACATTCTAGAAGTTCAATTCATGATCAGTTTTTTATGAACTGACCTTGGAAGAGGAAGCTCATAAAGCAAGAGAAAATTGGTGAAACCCCATCTGTTAAATATGGATTTCTTTTTTTGGCCTAAGAGAGAGAGCAGTGTTAACAAAAAGCCTCACTAAGCAACAATGCCAAATAATACATTTTAAAGTGTTGAAAAGAACACAGTTGAATTGGTTGAAACTTGACCCTACATAGATTTTAATAATTCAGTCAAGTTTAATTGTGTCGGTCATTGTATTTATAATGACAACAGTGATGAAGTTATGTTGAATTGAAAAGACTTTGTAAAGTAAGAAAACGTTAACAAGGAAAGGAAAAAGCCGAATATTTAGCACTGTACTAAGCACTAGGGATACAAAAATAAGAGAGACACAGTCCCAGCAATCAACTAGCATTAGGACAAATGGTGGTGGGAGTGGGGGAGATGTACAGCCAGAACGTTTGAGACTATTGGTTAAGTGGATGCGATGGAACGCACGACAGGACATCCAATATGGAAGGTGGCACAAGCCACTGAGAGATAGCGAGGTCAAGACTGAAGAGGGTCAGGAAATGCTCTTGGGGGAAATGACGCCTGTTCCAAGACAGAGGAAGTGAGAAAGGATATGTAAGCAGCAAGAGCAGCATGAACAAAATTACCAATGTGTCAACAAAGGAGAGGATACAATGAGGGAAAAGTAGGACTAGTGAGTTTGAGTCATGTCTCCATCACTTACTAGCTTATTTATGTGATCTTGAGCAAGTTACCTATACTGCACCTCAATTTCTCATATTTTAGATATGAGAGGTGCTTGGGTATCTCAGTCAGTTAAACTTTGTCCAGTCTTGGTTTCGGCTTAGGTCATGATCTCACAATTCGTGAGACTGAGCTGTGAGTCAGGCTCAATGCTGAGGGCAAGAAGTCTGCTTGGGATTCTCTCTCCCTCTCTCTCTGCCCCACTCCTGCACACATACTCTGTCTCTCAAAATAAATAAATAAACATAAAAATAATAATAATAAAATAAAATAAGGATAACTGAAGTTCCTAAATCATAGGATATTGGGAGGATTCGTAAAATGTATAAAATACTTAGAACGGTGGAAGGCACACACAAAATGCTATAAGAGTTGTTGATATTGTCATTATTTTATTCTTCTTCTCCATCATCACTGTCATCAGCAGCAGCAATTTACCACAGAATTGTTCTCTAAAAGGGTAGCACTACATTGCTAACAGCAATGTATAAAGTTTTAATTTCACTTAAAACAAAACCAAACCAAAACTCTACTTCAACAGGCAACAAATTGTATGTTTTTCAATTCAATTCAAATTTCTCTGAAGAAAGAACAAGTTGGATATTTTCTATACTCATGAATTCTCTCTGTTCTACTCATATTTATCTACTGAGGACTTATTCTTTTTTTTCTAATTCAGTTGCAGAGGATATAAATGTAGTGAAAATATCCCTTTTGTCTATCATCTTGGCTACTAATGTGTTTCCCATATTTCTGTTTAACTTCTCATATGAATTTTTTTTAAGTCAAAAGAAAGGCATTTTTTTCTGAAGTCAAACCTAAACATATTTTCCTCTTAAACTAAGAAAGGCATTCCTTATCCATAAACAGATATATATATTTACCTATATTTTCTTATAACTAAAAAAATATTTAACCCCATAATGCATCTGGAAGGTTTTAGAATTAAGTAGAGAGTGAAAATCTAAAGGATTTTTTTTCTAAATGTTATACTGATTTTCCAAACAGAACTTATTGAATAATTCATCACTTTTCCTTCAGCTCCTTTAAAGGTCTACATAAATTCCACTAAAACATTATTGATAACTGGCTTGTTGATTCCAGTTCTCTGCCCAGAAGCCTCTTCCCAAACTTGGGCTGGCAGGGCCAGATAGCAATTAGAGAATGACAGCTTCTTGATTGTTATGGACTGAATGTTGCATCCCCTAAAATTTATATGTTGAAGCCCTAACCCCCATCTAACTTTATTTGGAAACGTTCACTGGGAGGAAGTGATAAAGGTTAAATGAGGTCAGAAGGGGTGGGGGTCTAACCTGATAGGGAAGGTACACTTCTAAGAAGAAGAAGAGATACAGAGCTCTCTGTCTCAACACAATGAGAAGGCAGGAAGTAGGCCCTCATTAGGATTCAAATTCGCCAGGACCTTAATCTTAGACTTCCCAGCCTCTAGAACTATGAGGAAATAAATCTGTTGTTTAAGTCACTCAATTTGTGATATTTTGTTATGGCAGCCAGAGCAGACTGAAACAATCATCTTTTGGTACTTTCCTATTTCAATGTATGGTTCAGGCTTTGTTTGTAATAATGCATTTCCCACAGGTTTCATAAATGAAAATGTTTTTCTCCTTTTTTCCATAAATAATTGGAAGAAATAATGGAAAATATGAAGTTAAATTAAATATAATCTGACTCTGAATTTCACACCATTATAATATGGTTTTAATAAACCAGAATCTTTCCTCCTCCCAAATTCATGTTTTTGAAGTCCTAACCCCCAGGACTCAGAATATGACTATAGAGAAAGGGCCTTGAAAAGAGGTAATTAAGGTAAAATGAGATCATACGGGCAGCCATAATCTAATATGATGGGTCTTAGGAGAGATTAGGATACAAACAGGTAGAGAGGGAAGACCACATGAAGACACAGGAAGATGGCCATCTACAAGCCAAGGAGAGAGGCCTCAGAGAAAACCACCTGACAACAGCTTCATCTTGGACTCAGCAAGGCATGTGCAAGGCTAAAGCTGCAAACTTTCTCAGTTCAATTTCACTTTATTCCAGGGTTTCTTTCCAGTGTAAAATCCCTTATGTTGAATAAGGTGAGAATTCTGGCTGAACTGTTATTATTGCCTTACACAGGTTCTGAATATCTTTTATCAAGGGTTTTGTCAGATATTTTATAGTTTGGGCTGAACTTGGAGCACAGTCATTTAGAAATCCTATTTTCAAACTGGTGTTGCTGGTGGGTTTTTTTTTTCTTGTCTTAAATAAATATTTCTTCCATTACTGTACCCAACCATTTCCTAATTCTTCACTAATATAGTAGTTTTCCAATTGATCCTGTGGAAAATTCTGGATATCAAATTATAAAAGCTGAAAATTATAATTGTTTTATCTCTTCCTAATAGCTACAACTCTTATGTCTGTTTCAGATTTGATTGCTTGACTGAAACTTGCAAAAATATTAAATTCTAATGGTAGCACCTGGCATTTTGGGGTTTTTATTTTCTCCATGAATAGGAATGCCTCTAGTGTTTCATCACTTAGTATTATGCCAGTTTAAGATAAACAGAAGTATTCTTTTGTATTAAAAAAAGGAAGAAAATTTGAATTTTATTAAAACGTTTTTAGCATTACTGAGATGAGTCTTAAAAAAACTATTTGGGGGCACCTGGGTGGCTCAGTCAGTTAAGCATCCGACTTCAGCTCAGGTCATGATCTCGCAGTTTGTGGGTTCGAGCCCCACGCTTGGGCTGTGCTGACAGCTCAGAGCCTGGAGCCTGCTTCAGATTCTGTGTCTCCCTCTCTCTCTGCCCCTCTCCCTTCATCTTCTGTTTCTCTCTGTCTCAATAATAAATAAACATCAAAAAAAATTTTTTAAACTATTTGATCTATCAATGTATTACTCAATAACCAAAAGGGCTTGGAGATAGAAACCAGCCTATAAATGAAGGCTCAAAGGAGCTCAAAGGGGAGGTCTGGGGTGGAGATGTAAATCTGTGTTGTCAGTATACAGGTGGGATTTAACAGTATATGATCAGAGGAGATCACTTAAGCGGTAGGTGCATGTAGCAAAGAAAAGTGAGAGGACTGAGCCCTGGGTAAGCCAAGTTTTCAGAATAATTATGATGAAGAGAAATAAGGAGTGGACAGTAGGTACAAAGAAAACCAAGAAAATGTAGTATCCCAGAAGCCAAGCGAGCAAAGGGTTTCAAAGATGGGGATCATCACTTGTGCCAATGCTGCTAAGTCGAGTAAGATGAGGACTGAGAGTTGACATTGGATTTAGCAAACTGGAAGTCACTGGAGACCTTGACAAGAGCAGTTTCAGTTGAATGGAGGTAAAACTTCTAATTAGAGTGAGTTCAAGAGACAACCAGACTATCATGATTGTGTTGGGCAAATCCAGTCCATTCCTATCCCTAGATGAGCAAATGTCCCAGAACTTCAGTAAATCAAATTTCTCTTCTCTAGATGAAAAGATATTGAGAAGAGAAACAAACTTAAGCATAAGTGGTAAAAGAAGCAGAGGCGAAGGGCGCAGGCTTTGATGCCAGAATTCCTGGATTCCAATACAGATCTAGTACTCACCACCTCATTAACCTTGAGAGAGATATTTAGGACCCATGGATCTCAGTTTTTTCATCTATTAAATGGGGTAACAGTACTTTTCTCAAAAGGTAGTTTCAATTTTTAAAATACACTTAAAGCTCTACACAAATACTGACTCTTCTCACTTTTTAAAAAAACTCACCTGAACATCTTCCTTCTTGTTCTTTGTCTTGTCACTAAGCTTTAAGATGAATTTCAAATTAAAACATAAATCACCTCTTTGCAGCACATATGCTAAAATATAAACCACTTTTTCTGCATATATTTCCTATGAATCCTAAAGGGCTTCAAGAGGCCACTATGAAAAGTGAAGCCCTTTGCAGTTGTATTTGCTATTCAGCCTAAAAAATGAATCCAGTTACAAGCCTGCTAGATTAAACAAGTATAAACAAGTTAAGAGTGGAAATAGAAACCACTCTTTTAAAGAGTTTTGCTGTACACAGTGAAATATGACAGTATAAAAGGAAATGTGGGGGCCAAAGGAGCTTTGCTATTTTTTTGACAAAATAAATTCAGCCCATTCATATGCTTTGGGAATGATCCAGGTGGTATGAGAAAGAAAGAGGACAATTGCTGGAGGCACGTCCTTGCAGGTGAGAGAAGATGGGTTCTATCACACAAGTGGAGGAATAACATTAGCTAAGAACACGCAGACGAACAGAAGGAAAGGAAGATGATGTGCAAAGCAGGCAGGTGCATAGCTTTCTTGGTAGAAACAGGTGGAAATCTTCTGATTCTATTTTCTCTTTGAAGGCAAGCTTATAGCTGACAGTGAGATGGGGAGAGAGGTGATAGAGATTTGGGGACAGTCGCAAGTATGAAATAATCACCTAAACAGATGTACCCAGGCACGTCTGGGTGGCTCAGTCAGTTAAGCATCTGGCCTCTGCTCAGGTCATGCTCTCACAGGTTGTGAGTTTGAGCCCCAAGGTGGGTTCTGTGCTGACAGCTCAGAGCCTGGAGGCTGCTTTGGATTCTGTGCCTCCCTCTCTCTCTCTGCTCCACTCCCTCTTGTCCTCTCTGTCTCTCAAAAATGAATAAACATTAAAAAAATTAAAAGATGTACCCATAGTTGTCACTTGTGCACGTATTTCTTTTATAATATTAAAAAGTAATAAATTTATTTTTTGAACTTTAATATTGCCCCATTGTCTTTAGGATCAATACAAATTCATTAGCATCATATTAAAGACTTTTCTTCCTTTGTCATCTTCGTAAACCTTAATCTCATCTCCTGTTATATTCTCGAACCCATCTATATTCCGTGTTTATCAATTATTTAAGAGTTCTCCTCAAATGGCATTATACTTAATGCTCCCTATGACAGATTGTATTTTCCAAAGATTACTGAAATAATATATCCCACCCCTATATTCTTCTGTACTGTGACCTTCTTAAGTACACTTTACTTCTACATGCCTTTGAATCTGTGACTGTTTTTGACCAAGAGAATATAGTGGAAATTACATTATACCAGTTCTGGGGGTAGCCCTTAAGTGGTCTGGCAGTTTCTGTCATTTGTGCCTTTTGAAATGCTTGCTGTTGGGAGACATCCTCTTGGGACCTGGCACCATGCCGTGAGAAGTCAAAGCTACAAGAGCCATAGGCAATCCCGCTGGGCTCCCAGCCAACAGCCAGCATCAGATGCTAGCCGTGTGAGTGAGTCATCGGGGGATGTTCAGCCCCGTGGAACATTCAGACGACCGACCTCCAGACATCTAACTGCAATCACAGGAGACTCCAACTACTAACTTCCCAGGTGAACCCAATCAATCCAAAAATTTGTGAGAGATAATTTGCTACTTCAGGCTCCTAGGTAGTTTGCCATGCAGCAACCGGAACTGTTCATGCTGATGTGGTGGACAGCAGCTGCCATAGCAACAGTATGGTGAGAGACAGAAGATCTAGGATGAAATGATATGCTATATGACCTTAGCAAGTTATTTATTACTAAATTCCTAAATTCTATTTTTCCATAAATGGGAATAATAACAACCACCTCACCTGACACAGTCCTGGCCTTAGTTAAAAAAGGAGTATACGTTTCTGACCCCTTCATCTCTGGCTATAGTTTTGGCCCACAGAGGAAAGAACTTTCCTGCCTATCATTTTACCTTTTATTTTTTTTTAAAGTAGGCTCCATGCCCAGCACGGTGCCCAACATGTGGCTTGAACTCAAGACCCTGAGATGAAGACCTGAGCTGAGAGAAAGAGTCAGATGCCCAGCCAACTCAGCCACCCAGGCACATCTACCTTTTCTTTTCATGCACACAAACCAGCCCCTCCCCATGAGAAGACTTGTTGGTAATACAATTTGTTGGGCTTACATTTTACTAGTGGGCATGGTTATTGCACTGCATGCGTATCTGTGAGTGTGATCCGTTTTGTCTGTAACTGGATAGAAGAGAAAATTCAGCTAGGCTTGCCACTTTAACTACTAGGTAAGTGCACTCACAGTCTCCCCACCACAGATACAGTTAGAGCTCAGAAATAGTTATATCCCAGATACGAAGACGTAGCAAGCTACTTCAGGCTTGGGACAGAGCAGTGTTCTCCAATTAAGCTTTAAAAGAGGCTTGGGTACTTAAGAAAAGTAGCATTTTACTTCTTATATAGTTACTAATATTTTATTCATGGTTTCCCTAATAGAAAAGTATAAATGGGTTTAAGAATCAAAGTCCACCCCATAAACCTAATATAATCCTACTGTTCTTTAGCATTCGGTTCAAGCACTACCTCCTCTGGAAAGGCTGTCTTTATGCCTTCACTCAAGTTGTGTTAGGTTCCCTTAACTAGGTTTCCATTTCTCCTTATGCAGAACTTACATCCCCTCTTGTATTCATATTTTAGTTTGATACTTTCTCCCAAAAGTCACTGAACCTTTTTTGAACAGGGAAAAGAAAAGTCTTCCATTCAATGTGTTGACATATGCCAGGGTCTCATATTTGTGGAATGAATTAATATCTTACATACATTTTAAGTTTTAAGGATATATGGGTATGTGGGTGTGCAGATGTGTGTGTGTGTGTGTGCTTGTGCACAACACTTGTCCCTTCTCCCACTTGCCCTGCCATTTTTCCAAGACAAATAGACAAAATCTAGATAAAGATTTTAAAGTTATAGCCAAATCCAGAAGGTATTAAGTTAAATAGAAAAGTTGTGGTATTTTATTATCTACCAAAAACAATAATGTATTGATGTCATGTAACAAAGGTTTGCTAACTAATGAACATTTTGAACTTGTAAGTAGATGAATAATTATACAGTAACAGGTTTGACATTGAAAATATTAGCTTTAAAACCTAATAATAAATAAATTATTATTAATGCTGCCAAAAAGTAGTGCTGAGATCTTGGTACTACTATTTCCTGTATTTAATTTAATGACAAATCATTTATGCAATATGTATTTTTGATTGCCTATAATGTCAAAGCATTGTGCTAAATGCTTACATACTACAGTGAATAAGTGAAATGAACAATAGCAGCAGCTTCCACTGAATGCTTATTAGCTGATGAAAAGTGCTTTACATGCTTTCCACTCAATCCTGGCAATAACCATATCAAGTATAATGATTCTTACGCCAACCTCAGAGTTGAGAAAACTGAAGCTTAGTGGTTCATTAACTTGCCCAAGATTAGGTACTTACGAAGTGATAAGAGCTGGGATTTGAATGTATGCAGGATTCCTCCTACGAACTGCCTCAGGGAATATGCACCCTGTCCTCAGAATGCTTAGGGTTTAGTATCAGACCAAGAAATAACCAAATAACTAAAACAGGGTGGTTGGAGCCACAATAGAGGAGAGCACAGGAGACTTTAGGACACACAGGAGAGTCTAAATCTTGTGGGGACTGCTGGTGGGACTGGAATTATTTTTTTTTAATACTTAAAATGTTTCAAAGGTTTAATACGAATTATAATAACGAGCACTTTTTTAAGTATACAGGAGAGGCATCATTTTTACAAAATGCCACCATTTCTTAAGTTCTTCTAAAGGGATGAAAGAGAAGCATATTGAACAAAACCTGTTATTTGAAACAGAAAAGCTGAATTTAGTGGAACATGAAAACCAAACATATAGTTTAGTAGTATAGTATACGCACACAGTACACTCCCTCTGATCTGACCCTAAAGACAGAAACCCCTACCTCAAAATCTATTTCTAATACCAAATGCTTAATCAAAAGAAGCAAGTGAATCTTTCCTATAAAACACGGTCACACTGGTTTTGTCACATCGACCTCAGGCTTCAGTTTTGAAGGGCGGAGCACACACAGGTGCCCTTCCTTGGGCAACGTGTACCTGAACCCTATACCCGCGCGAAAGTCCGCGCGCCGCCCTTCAACTCACTTCAGATGGATTTCTTCCAGTAACTCCTTCTCAAGGCGCTCGGTGCTCACACCGTCGAAGTTGGCGCCTCTTCCTTCCTCCAGAGTGTCAGATCAGAACCGTCCCACGCCCTTCCCCCTTACAGCTAAGACCACAAGACCTGAGGGGACAGACACCCAGAAGCTTGGGAAGGAGATGGTCACGAGCTGTCACCAAGATTTACTGACTCACAGCCCGCCCTCGGCGCCTCGCGCTGACGTCACGGGGCGTCGCCCGGGAGCCGGGGGCGGGGGGATTCCGAGCGGGAGCCGGAGCAGGGCGGGGGCTGCGCCGCGGACTGCAGCTGAAACCGAAGGAGGTCTCGCCGTCCCCGGAACACTTCGTCGAGAAAGGTTCCTCTAGTGCCCGAAGCCTGCGGCCTCATTCTTTTTCCCAAACTGGTGGAGGGGAGATGTGCACCAGCCACACGGCTGACTGCAAGGGAGCTCTGGCTCTGGTGCTCCGGTGCTGCCTTAAACACTGACCCATGCCCAGTGCACACTTCACTCTTTGTCAGGGAAATGCTGAATCCAAGAATGGCTGTGCCTTTCTATGCTTCCGTTTACCGAGTACCAGAGGCTCTGGTTAAGAGTGTCTGAGGAGGAGCAGACGCTGAGAAGGCACTGCCTGAACGCTGAGTTTCTAGTCCAGATTGTTCCATCTTTGAGTTTTGACAAATCTGGGAACTGACTGTCCATGGACATAGCTCAAAACGGCCCACTACAGCTTGAAATTACAAATGATATTTGTAATCACAAATTTTGTGGTTTAGTATTATCCTTGGCTCCCATCCATCTTTGACTAGAAAGATTGCACTGCCTGTACTTCTGACTCCTCTGGTGCATTTTCCATACCTTGAATCAGTTTGAGAAGTGTGAATATGAGACCTTGTTTTCTGACAGGAATCAGCACAAGTACTCTGGTAAAGAATGTATTTTGTTTACTGCTTCATCTTTAGTACTGAGGAGAGTTACCCTTAGTAGTTATGTACTGGTTATACTGATAGAAGGCCAATTTCAAAGATTTTTTTTTTAAGCATAAAAAGCACATGTGGTAAATGTTTGTTTCATGTGGTTGCTGCTTACCAGCGTATTTTTAGAAACTTGACAATTTATGGGGAAAATATAAACAGCAAAAGGTTTGGACCTATGGTCGCTACACTTAAAGTTTGTATAAAATAGAATGTTTCATTATATACATGCTGGAATTAAGGAAAGTCTTCAATTAGAAAATAGGTTTTAAAAGAGAAAAGAGGGGCGCCTGGGTGACTCAGTCGGTTAGGCATCCGATTTCGGCCCAGGTCATGATCTCTCGGTTTGTGGCTTGAGCCCCACATCGGGCTCTGTGCTGACAGCTCAGAGCCTGGAGCCTGTCTCCTGATTCTGTGTCTCCCTCTCTCTCTCTCTCTCTCAAAAACAAATTTTAAAAAATTTTTTAAAAAGAGAAAAGGGAGATTCTGGAAGTTTAAAAATCTCTATATTGGGGGATGTTTTAAGCATTGGGGGCAGTTTGAAATTGAATTGTTTGAATAGACCATAAATGTAGTGAGTAGCACATTTGACGGGTAACATGTTTAATGTCCAAAGGAACAACCCAGATTTGTAACCAAATGAAAATTTGAAGCATTTTGAAGAATCAGTTCAATTAATATCAGTTATGTACAAAGTGATTTGTAAGAGCTGCTAAATATGTTCACTGCATTAAAAATAAAAACCTACAGTTAATTTAAAAATAAGTGTAATATGAGGGGCACCTGGGTGCCAGTTGGTTGAGCTTCCAACTCTTGGTTTTGGCTCACTCATGATCCCATGGTTCATGGGTTCAAGCCCCTCCCTCCCCGCCTTCAGGCTCTGTGCTGACAGTGCAGAACTTGCTTGGGATTTTCTCTCTCCCTCTCTCTCTAGCCCTCTCCTGCTTGCTTGCTCTCTAAGATAAATATTTTAAAAAACAAAAAAAGAAGTGTGATATGAAGAATTCTGTCCATTAGTCATGTGGTATGGCAAATCCCGCACTCCCACTGCTGTGCTCAGCCTGGCACAGGTGGTGCAGGTTGCAGGTCTTCTCTCACTCACCAGTGTCTATTCTCTGCCTTAGTGGCTTTCTTCTTTCTTCCCTAGCCAGAATTCTCAGTGCTTTTATAAACGTTCCTGTAGACTCACAGGAGCGGGTGTGGGAGTGAGCGGGGGATGGTAGAGGGATAGTCATATATTATATATTCTTCCAAATCTTTAGGATTTACACCTAAACAACAGCTTTTGAAATATCAAAAGCCAAGAATTGATGTTTTTATTCTCTGGTTTCTTTGTAGAACCTCCTGCTTCTTTGGGTCAGGAGTGTCAAGAATTTTGTCCACCTGTAATGCTAGTTCCAGATCACTACTCTTCCATCTTCATGTAAAAACTCACTTCTCTGGTGCTGATGCATAGGGGCACATGTACCCCAATGTTTATAGCAGCGCTTCCAACAATAGTCAAATTATGGAAGGAGCCTAAATGTCCATCAACTGATGAATGGATCAAGAAGATGTCGTTTATCTATACAATGGAATACTACATGGCCATGAGAAAGAATGAAATGCTGCCACTTGCAGCAACATGGAGCCAGAGGGTATTATGCTAAGTGAAATAGGTCAGAGAAAGACAGATATCATATGTTTTCACTCATATGTGGAACTCGAGAAACTTAACAGAAGACCATGGGGAAAGGGAAGGGGAAAAATAGTTTCAAACAGAGAGGGAAGGAGGCAAACCATATGAGACTCTTAAATACAGAGAACAGACTGAGGTTTGATGGGGGATGGACAGAGGAGAGGGGAAAATGGGTGATGGGCATTGAGGAGGACACTTGTTGGGCTGAGCATTTGCTGTTGTTTGTAAGCAATCAATCACAGGAATCCACTCCCAAAACCAAGGGCACACTGTGTACACTGTATGTTAGCCAACTTGACAATAAATTCTACTAAAAAATAATTTAAAAATTTAAAAAATAAACTCTCACTCCTCAGATATGCATGGCTTTAAAATATTTTTAATTAAAATTTTAATTCCAATATAATTCAGTGTTATATTAGTTTCAGGTGTACAATATAATAATTCAACAATTATACGCATTACTCAGTGCTCATCGCAGGAAGGGTGTCTTAATCCCCTTCATCTATTTTACACATCCCCTCACCTACCTTCCCTCTGGAAACCATCAGTTTGTTCTTTATACTTAAAACTCTGTTCTGCTTTTTATTTTGCTCATTTGTTTCTTAAGTTCCACATATGATGGAATTTGTGTTTCTCTCATTTTACTTAGCATTATACCCTCTATATCCATACACGTTGTTGCAAATACCAAGATTTCATTCTTTTTTGTGGCTGAATAGTTTTGCATTATTACCTCTTTACCAATTCATCTATCAATAGACACTTGGGCTGCTTCTGTAATTGGCTGTTGTAAATAAGCTGCAATAAACATGGGAGTGCATATACCTTTTCAAATCATATTTTTGCGTTCCTTGGGGAAATACCCAGTCGTAGAATTACTGAATCATATGGCAGTTCGATTTTAGTTTTTTGAGGAATCTCCATGCTGTTGTCCACAGTGGCTACACCAGTTTGCATTTCCATCAAGGCATGAGGGTTTCCTTTGCTCCAAATCCTTGCCATACTTGTTTCTTGTGTTTTTGATTTTATCCATTCTGACAGGTGTAAGGTGGTATTTCCTCTTGGCCATTTGTGTATCTCCTTTGGAGAATTCTCTGTTCATGTCTTCTGCTGATTTTCAAATTGGAAAATTTAGGGGTACCTGGGTGGCTCAGTCAGTTAAGCCTCCGACTTTTGGCTCAGGTCATGATCTCATTATTTGTGAGTTCAAGCCCCATTTCCAGCTCTGTGCTGGCACCTCAGAGCCTGGAGCCTGCTTCAGATTCTGTGTCTTCCACTCTCTGTGCCTTCCCCTGCTCATGTTCTCTTAAAAATAAATAAACATTAAAAAAAAAAAACATAAATTGGAAAATTTGTTTTTATGGGTGTTGAGTTTAAAAAGTTCTTTATAGATTTTGGACACTGTCAGATATGTCATTTGCAAATATCTTCTCCCATTCCATAGGTTGTCCTTTAGTTTTGTAGTTTCTTTTGCTGTGCAGTTTCTTATTTTCTTTTTTTTTCTCCATAATATTTTATTGTCAAATTGTTTTCCATATAACACCCAGTGCTCTTCCCCTTAAGTGCCCTCCACCATCACCACCACCTCTTTTCCCCCCTCCCCCTTCCCCTTCAACCCTCAGTTCATTCTCAGCATTCAATAGTCTCTCAAGTTTTGCATCCCTCTCTCTCCCCAACTGTCTTTCCCTCTTCCCCTCCCCCTTGTCCTCCATTAGGTTTCTCCT
>NC_043703.1:64070703-64081743 GCF_006229205.1 Suricata suricatta | reverse complement strand
TGTCTTAGATCCTTCTCAAGAACCTCTCTTTGATCTCTATCTCAGTTTCCTATTCTGTAAAATGAAATTGTAATAGTATGTAAGTCACAGGAATGTTGTGAGGTTAAAATGAGTTAATCTATGTAAAAGCACTTAGAACATTAATGACTCACAGTAAGCACTACATAAACATTAGCTATCATTATTTCTAGACAGCTGGTGCCTTGAGGTACTCCCAGAAAACCACCCTACACAGCATAAGGGAGGGACAATCTGTAGAGGCAAAATGAAAAAAAACCTTGCTAGGAGTAAATATTGAGAACTGTTGTTTTTATATAATGCATCTATTGAATATCAAAGAGCAAAGCATAGCTACTATGTAAAAGGCCTCTACACAGTAAAAACTGGACTACAAAGCAGCTGTGATGGTTAATTTTGTCAGTTTAACTGGGCCACAAGGTGTGCACTTGGCCAAGAATTATTCTGGATGTATCTCTCAGCCTGTTCCTGGATGAGATTAACATTTCAATCAGTAGACCTAGGAAAGCAGATTGCCCTCCCTTAAGACAATGGACCGCATCCAATCAATGGACCTGAACAGAACAAAAAGGCTAAGAGGAAACTTGATTTAATTGGTATACTGGTCTTTTCTGGCCTTTATACTCAGACTGAAATGGGTTCTTAAGTTTTGAGCCTACAGGCTTTCAAAACGAACTTACACCATCAGCTCACCTGGTTCTCAGGCCTTCAGACTGGGACTGAAGCAACACTTCGATCTCCTGAGTCTCTAGCTCACTGAAGGGCTATCTCGGGACCTAGCAGCCTCCATAATTCCAGGAGTCAATTCCTTGTAATAAATCTCTTTATACACACACACACACACACACACACACACACACACACACATTTATCTCCTCTATTCTGTTTCTCTGGAAAAGTCTAATATAGAAAATATACTTCTAAACATTTTGTCAGTCTAGCTATTAATATGAAAAACCCACCCACAACCAAGTAAGCAGAGAAGAATAAAGGGAAATGGACAACTAAACACAAATCCAATTTTGCTGACCTCTGATCTAAGTGAACTCTGTAATCTTTAGGCTCCACTATTTGTCATTCCACTTCTCAAACTTAAGGCAGAGACTAACTGGAAGCTATCTGCCAATTCACTTTTATTTCCACTTTAATAAGTAGATGATTATCCTTGGCCTTAGGGAAAGGATCCATCAATTCTATGTGTTCCTGAAATACACCCTGTGAATACATTTGAGGACAAGCAATTCAGAAACAGTTTATTCACAAAGCACATTTTTAAGACAGTTGCAAATAAAGTCTAATAAACTAAGTAGCCACCAGAGGTTAGAAATATTAGAATAGACAATAGTTATGAAAACCAGTACCAATTATTTTAAATCAGTATACAAAAATAAAATGCCATTAGGTACTTATTTATATATTTATACCTTATAGGTCTGTGAATGTCCTGTCTTCTGCCAGAGGACAAACTGTTATACCCACCTGCCATGGATTAAGACTTAAGCCTTCACATTTGTTACCATGATTATGAATAGAACATTTTCTAATAATTTATTGGCTCTTTAACATATAAAATTCCAGTGACTAAATCCCAAAAATATATTTACCATCCGAAGAATTCTGTTTATAGTGTTTATAAAATCTTAGCCCCTTAGAATAACTTAAAGTGGACATGGTAAGATGATTTCGTAAAGTAATTTTGTCCTATTAAGCTGATAATATCACTTCAAATGTTAATACCAATCATACACCAAAATTTCCTAAGTTCCTCGTAGATCAACACCATTCTAAATCCAGAGGACTTAAAAATCTTTGTATTTATTCTAAATCAAAAAAGCCAACCCATTTCCTAACAAAGATAACAAGATACCAAATAATTTTATGGAACTTCATTTTATTTTTCATGATTAGCTTATTCCCTGAATTGAACAAGTCTTTTAAATATTATCTGAGAATTATTTTAATTTAGGATTACATTTTTTGTGTTTAGTTTACACACTGAAAATTTTGACAAGGATCTAAAAAAGAAAATACACAATTAGTGCCAAACCAGGAGACAATATTTTAAGTCAGTCCTTTCAAGTATAACTAGAGCTAAGGTTACTAAATGACAATTTTATGTAAATATATAATTTCCTACCTTGCTTTTTGAAAGACAGAAAATACAAAAATAGTTTAACATTAGGTTTAATGAGGTTTATTAAAGCACATGGTTTATTAGTCTTATTTTAACTGCAAAAATATTTTAGCCACATTTAGGAAAAATAAACTTACTGAGACTATGTAATCCTGTATTTCTAAAAGCCAGATGCAAGACTACAGATTCTTTCAAGTAGAATACATGCTATAAAGCTTACAAACAGTCACTTCATAGGAATGAATACATTTTTAAAATACTGGTTAATCTGAGGGCAATTCCACATTTGCCTATTTAAAAATATGCATCCACCTTGTAAGGCTTTGGTATAGGTGATTCACAGCACTTCCCTCATTTTTCTTTCTTCTTTGTCTCATTCTTCTCTAGTTTCTCTGTCTGCTCACCTTTCTCCCTTTTCATGTTTACATTTGCTCTTCCTTCTTGATGTCCCCCCTTAGGATTATCAACTATTTTATAGTCTTCAAGGAGTGTTTGTCCTGTTTGTTTTGCCGTTTTCTTCACCATTGCTTTGATACCAATGTTGTCAATATTATAGGCAGTTACACCAACATTGATGGCAGAATCTACTGCATCATGTGTAGCTTCTCCTGCAGTATGCCCGTATCTGTAAAACAAAGATGAAAGCGTAATGAAGTTATAAATAGAAATTAAGATCTTATTTAGTATTATATAAGTCCCATGATTAGTATGTTATTCCTAAAAGCCAAATCAAAGGTTAGGTTTCAATTCTTTTTTCAATGTAATGACTTAAAACAAAGTAAAGAATAAAATCAAACTGTGCCAAGGTTGTATTTCTCCTTTAGCAAAAACTGTAAAAATAAACTTAGGCTAGCTGAGATTACTGTAATAAAGACTGTTTATGTTGAAGAATAAAATGTAAATTATAATAGGGGTGCCTGGGTGGCTCAGTCAGTTAAACGTCCAGCTCTTGATTTCCTCTCAGGTCATGATCCCGTGGTTCGGGAGTTCGAGCCCTGGGTCAGGCTCTGTGCTGACAGTGTGGAGCCTGTTTGGTATTTCCTCTCTCTCTCTCTCTCTCTCTCTCTCTCTCTCTCTCTCTCTCCCTCCCTCCCCCCACCCCCTTGCTCTCACTGCCCCATCCCCACTTGTGCACGCTCTCAAATAAGTTTTTAAAAATGTAAACTATAATAAAGGTTGTTAATCAGTCATTTCCTTTTTCTTAATTTACTCCTTCTGGAAATGAAGACAACTTTCAGTGAAACAATGATAGGACACAAAGAATCTAGAGTCACAATAAATGGTTTTGAGTTCTACTTTAACCAGACTTTGGATAGGTCTTTAAACTATCAGAATCCGAGCTTGTCTTTAAGCAAAGATTCTACAACACTTCCTCCCTCACTCCACTTCTCTCTGCTGCAGACTCACTGGCCTTCTTGATGTTCTTTGAACCCATTAAGCATAAATGTGCCACCTAAAAACCTTTGTCCTGGCTGGTATCTGCCTGAACTATTCTCACCCCAGGTCCTCACATGTCTAACTGCTTCACCTTCTTCCAAGTAAGGTAAGTATTGTCTTCTAACTATCCCACCGATTTCAACGGCCTTACGCCACATGCTCCACCCCACTGCCAATCAATCCCCCCTGAAGTTGCTCCCTTTTTTTTTTTTAATATTTATTTTAATTGAAACAGAGAGACAGAGAGAGAAAGAACAGGCACACACGAGTGGGGGAGGAGCAGAGAGAGGGAGAGAATCCCAAGCAGACTCCATGCTCAGCACAGAGCCGATGCTGGGTTGATTCTCACAAACTGTGAGATCATGACCTGAGATGAAATCAAGAGTCAGACACAACCAACTGAGCCACATACGTGCCCCTTAAGCTACTCTTATTCTATAACTTATGACCTGCTACATACTCTAGAACTTATTTACTCTGTTTTTGTTTTGCTTATTGTCTGTCTTGTTAGAATATAAACTATTATCGTAAAGGTACTCTGCTATGTTAACATATCCTATGCACTGAGAAAACTGACATTCGATATTTGATGAATGAATAAATGAGTAATTCCTGACCTATCACCTCAGTTTCTTGAGCATCAAACATATAGCAAAATGCTTGGGAGATTATAAAAGCACTATACAAAAGTAGTATTATTGACAATTATCAGTATTTGTGTTTAGTATCATTTCTATGAGAAAATACAAGTTGAAGGCCTATATAAGAATACTGAAAGTTATCCTACTGCATTGTTTTTCTCTTTACTTTTTTCAAAGTACCAGGTTTTTATAGTTTTCCTTGCTTAGCAGAGAACTGCTTAAGCAACAACAACAAAAAAAGGCAACATCTTACAATTTTCTTCAGGACGCACTGAAGATTCCTATGTGTTTTGTGACCTGTATCTGGACATTTATACTAACACTGAAACTGCCCTTTGAATTAACAAGTTCCGTATGAACATTACTTTGACCTGAACAGTGGTTTGTGGTCCTACCAGCTTGTTCATGCTTGTTTTTTTTTTTTTCCAACCTCTAGAAATGTGAATCTTCTGTTCCTGAATGACGATTCCATTCTGTCCTTTGCTTAAATTTAATATTTAGAGCCAGAGGATGGCAGAACCTACAATCTGTCAAATCTTACATCTATACCACTCTTGACTGGGGCCTTCTCACCAGTTACCATACATTAAAGCTTCTTAGCTGCTTTCTGGCAGTCTCTACTGCTTTGTAACCCATCAGCATTCCATAGCATTTGCCGATGTTGCAGAAGACATGGAGCCTTCTCACTGGCAATCAAGCCCCACATGTACTATGCCAGGTGGCAACGGCCACAGTTAAATGAGAAGAAAGGGGTGGGAAAATTTCAGCACTGGAAGAGTGATCATAACTCTTGGTTGAGCAGGTTTCTCTTAGGGCTCTTCTTTTCTAGGACTGTGTGATTTGGTAACTTAAGAATCTGGCTGTATTAATGTTTCTGAATACAGGAAATCCTCCAGATTCATGAACTTCCACTTCCCTATTCTACTGATAAGTTTGATACCTCTAATTACACTCACGGTATTTGAAAAAAAACTTAATGTTTATCTATTTTTGAGAGAGAGAGAGAGAGAGAGAGCGTGTGCGTGAGCAAGCACAAGCCAGGGGAGAGGCAGAGAGAAGACACAATCTGAAGCAGGGTCCAGGTTCTGAGCTATCAGTACAGAGCCTGATGCGGGGCTCAAATCCACAAACTGTCAAATTATAACCAGAGCCAAAGTCAGATGCTTAACAGACTTACTCATCCAGGCACCCCACTCACAGTATTTTTATATGTAACACAGTTCTAAAGGCTACATTAGTAGTAATGTGCTAAAAAGGAGTCTGTATTGTAGTCTGATGTTTTGCTTATTTTTCCATGCTATCTCCATTACAGCAGCAACTCTTGCTAATTTGGGAGAAAAGTACCAGTAACTAGAAGTCAAAGAACTAGATTCTAACGCTAACTGTGCCAATAACTAACCATATGACCCTGGTGAGATCTAAACTTCTTTACATTTAATCAGTTTTTTTCTTCTTTATCTCATAAAATGAGATGTGTAGGTTAAAGCACATAAAAAATTCCACAATACTAAATGTATAAATATTTTCAAAGACCTTATAAAATGGATTTTAAGCAGTTCTGTTAATTTTCTTTAATATATCCTCACCCTATCATCTCTGCTTCCCAATATGCCTTAGAACCCGTATTCCAGGCAGGCATCTATTTTTTTCTTCTTTAATCTTAAATATTTTATTTATTTATTTATTTAAATTTTAAAATTTATTTTTGATACAGAGAGACAGAGCTTGAGAGGGGGAGGGGCAGAGAGAGAAGGAGACACAGACAGGAAGCAGGCTCCAGGCTCTGAGCTAGCTGGCAGCACAGAGCCTGACGCAAGGCTTGAACCCAGGAACGTGAGATCTGACCTGAGCCGAAGTCGGAGGCTTAGCCGACTGAGCCACCCAGGCGCCCCTAATCTTAAATATTTTAAATAGAAATAGCTTCTTCTTAGTCTATCCATCAAGGATAGGTGGATGGTGGCCAATTTCTAAAGGATATTATAGGTGAAGTTGAGGAATTTAAACTTTATCTTGAAACCAATGGGAATGCATAACCAAAATTACGTTTTAGAGAAATCTAACTCAGGTTGCATTGTGAATTGTAAGTGTGTCAGAGGGAGACAGAGGAACCAGTTAGGAAACCAGCTGTGAGATGGCTGAGAGACGAGGAGGGTCTATTCTATGGTAGTGGCAATGAGGCTGGAGAGGAAAGGATAAATACAAAAAATGACAGCACATGGTGAATGAATAGCAGAAGTGCTACATAGTTGGGATTTATGAAGCCTAAGGATTACAAGAAAAGTTAATGAAAAACATTAATTTGAGAGATTGTAACTACGGACACTGGTATAGGTAATATCTACAAAGAGTAGAAAAGGATAGAGCATAGAGTAAAACCCTAAAACAAACATGTAATGAATGGATGTGGAAGACAACCCTGAGAAGACCTGATAAAACTGAAAGGTGAGCTAAATGAGGATACTGTTAAGACCTGGAGAGAGCTGACCCACTAATCTTAGTAATGAGCGTATCTTGGAGCAAGACCAATCAGGAAAGGCTATAGTAAGCATGTGACTGGACTTTACTCATGAAAATTTGGGGAAAATATCTAAGACATTATAAAGACAAGTCTTTCAAATCTACAGATGACATAAAATGGAAGCCTGCCTAATATGACATTCACCAAATCTGAAACCAAACTGAAGGATAGACTTAATGATGAATGAAGATCAAGAGATAATCAAGTATAAAGTTCTTAATTGTAGGTACAAATATCAACTGCCCCAAAACAAGAGAAGGCCTAGATTTTAAATAAAAGTTTCATTTTTTTTTAGAAACAGTTTGATATGGGTTAGTAAAGTGACAGCTACTTAAAAGATAGTCTTTGTCTTATGTGCTTTATGTGCCAAGTGCTAAGTATGACCAAACAGGGGAGGCGACCTCCCTGTATTCTAGCTGGTCATAGCACATGTGAAGTACCTCATTCAATTTTGGGTTCCATATTTTGAGAAGAACACTGATGAAAGAAGGATGGAAACTGTCCTATATAGAATTGTTAAAGCAGCTGGGAGTATTTAGAAAAAGTAAGTAAAGGACACAATAATAATGTTTAATTACTTGTATAGTTACCACAAGGAAAAGAGAAGACTGATCTTAAATAATTCCTGAGCAGACGCTATATAGAACTGGTTTTGGGAAGTGTGGCATCTACCAAAGGAATTGTGTTCAATGAATCTGAATTTGCCCCTTCATCCAAGGACAATTTTAATTAAAATTCACTAAACAAACCAATAAAATACTGTACCTAAAAAGTAAATTCCTTATAGAAGAACAATTTTACTAAGCTGCTTCTTCACAAATATGTATTGCAATATAAAATTTTAATGAGAGAAAAAGAAAAATCAATGTAAGAATGATGTTATATGATTTTCCTCAAAACAATTTTAAGTTTTTTGTTTTTGTTTTTGTTTTTAAGTAACCTCTCTACTCAACATGGGGCTCAAACCCACCACCTTGAGGTCAAGAGTCGCACACTCTTTCAACTGAACCAACCAGGTGTCCCATCCTCTAAACAATTTAAAGTGGAATAGAAAGGTGAAAAATTTAGAAGCTATGTAAAAGAGTGATGAATTATTTATTAGATACTATACTGCAATTAAATACAACAGGTTTAAAGTAACTTGTTGCTTTTCATTATTACTTATTGCTTTTCACTGCATTTCATTGCTTCACTGTATGTCTTTATGTTCCTAAACCTAAAATAAGACAAAAGCATTAACATAACTGACAAAAAAATTATTAATGAATAGTTCTCACACATTTACCTAAAACTTTTAAGAGTATAACAAATTATATAGATCCTTAGGTAAACCATTCATCATCAGTGAACACAGTCCCAAATCATAATCAAAATGATCTCCAACACGACCTATTTTCATTTATTTTTAAATGTTTGTTTATTTTGAGAGAGAGAATATCCCAGTAGGTGCCACACTCAGTGCAGAGCCCAAAGTGGGTCTCAATTTCATGACTGTGAGTCATGACGTGGGCTGGACTCGAGACTCAGACACCTAACCAACTGAGCCATCCAGGTGCCCCACAATCTGCTTTTAAATATACCTAAATGAAAAGATAATTCTCTGTGCTGATTTGTAATACCAGAAATCTGATAAGGAAGTTTATATATGTTTGTTTTTCTCCTTGGCATAATGCATGTAATTATGGCAGATTCAAAACAAGCTAGCAGAATAATTTATCATAGGTAAAAAGAATATATATTTTCTTTATTTTATGATCATCAGTTGGATTATAGGAGAAAAATACAAATGCTTACTCACCAAATACTTTTTCAAAGTGAAAACAAATGTAAATATGTGTAAATTTATAAATGTAAAAATATAAATCACATTTACATTCATAAATGTAAATTTATGTAAATAAATGAGAAGTAAATTTAAGAACTAGCTCTTCCTTTTCTTCAGTGATAAATATCACTAAGTTATTGCTAGCTTCATACCTATAGTTTTTTCTCTTAAGAGACAACTTCTACTTCTGGACCAGATTATTTATAAGTATTACAAAGCCCTTTATATCCCCTCCCCTTCTCTCTGGCCCTCCGCAGCTCACACTCTGGGTCTGTCTCTCAAAAATAAATAAAAATAAACAAAAATTTTAAACTAATTCAAAGCTAAGAAAGCAACTCAGGTCCTTCATATTAAATTTAGTTTTAAGACCTGGATTGTCCTGGAACTTATAAAGAATAAAGAGCTCCATGCAGAAGACCTATTTTAAGGTTTTAACATTTAAGAATTATCAGATTAGCTTAGGCAGATAATTCATTTATTGTTTGTCCACTTCTTAATATATGAAATAGACACACCATCTGTCCATTCCAATAAAAATGAACAGTGGTTACATTCTTTGTGTACAGAGGGGTTAATATTACAAGGTACAATAACTTAATTATAATTCAAGTTTTTCCTATCAAAACTACAGGCAAACGTTACCCATCAAGAACATGTAGTAGGGGGACCTGAGTAGTTCGGGAGGTTAAGTGCCCAACTTGATTTGGGCTCAGGTCATGATCTCACATGAACTCACTCCTGGGTTCAAGCCCTGCATTGGGCTCTGTGCTGACAGTGCAGAGTCTGCTTGGGATTCTCTGCCCCTCTCTCTCCACCCCTCTCATGCTCTGTCTCTCTCAAAATAAATAAACTTTTAAAATAATTTAAAAAACAAAAAATAACAAGTTACTTAAAAAAAAAAAAAGAACATGTAGTTGTTATCAGTTACTCAATGACACAATCATTTTAACTGTCCTGGATTTTTTACAAATGCTGTTAAGGGTTTTAGTCATTAAAATGATAAAAGTCAACTTACTTGTATCTGACAGTCTGTACAGTTTCTGCTGAAACGTTGTTAACAATGCATTTAGCTGCACATTCCAATCCCTGCCAGACGGTTGAAAATCCTGCAAATATATTTAAAAGTAAGTAAAATGACAGCTAAAGAAATGGACCTTCCTAGTTAAATTTCTGGCCCATTGTTACCTTGAACACTACTTGCTGCTACGACCATAGCACCATCCAGGGGAGACTTCCCATTTCTGTCCTTTTTAAGGGATTCTGGAACAAGTTTGCTTCCATGCTTCTTGACATGTGGAGCTAGTTCCTTTCCAACACAATTTGCTACAGTGCAAACTCCATCAACTAATATAACCATAAAAAGAAAAGAAACACTTAGGAAAAATGTATTCTTCCCTTTATTCTACCATTCTTACTTACCAAAATTCTTATATGAGGAACTAACATTGTTTTACTGAATAATTTACCATTTCTAAGTAAGGATGAGAACCAGGAATGGCTAGTTCTAAACAAAGGCTGTTATCTGGTTTAAAGGCATGTTTGCAGAGCCTAAGGATTATAACCTTGCCTCTTACATATAATGTTCTTTATGGCAATTTGCTTAAAAGAAAACCAAGAGTGCTGCAGTGTAAGAGCTGTAGGTCCCCCTTTCATGTTTTTCAGCTATGTGCATTTCTATGTTCTATTAACAAACATCTACTGAAATAGTAATAAGGTATTTAAGTCTATAAAAAAATAAGCAAACCAAAATCTGATTCATAAGAATATTTAATACCAAGAAGATAATCGTACGAAATCTAATCATAGCCATTAAGGAGTGATCTGGCCATCTCTAAATACCAAACTTTAAGGCTCTGATTCTCAAAGGAGCAGGAATGAGAAGCATATTGCTTGGGAAGGAAAACACCAGAATCACTGAATCAGCTTAAGTGAAACAATACATCCCTCTCACTGGACACTCATTGGGTCTACTACACACTGAGCTGTCCTTAAAAGAATGTATCATATTTAAGGATAGCCAATACATTCAGAGCCATTCCCTCTCTGACCCATCAAAGCAACCCTTTAACCAATGTTTCTCAAACTTTAATATACAAATAAAAATCACCTAGGGATCTGGAAAAAAATGAAGATTATGAATCAGCAATTGTGACAAGTGCTCAAAATATTTCTATGGCTCTCAGGTTGATTTTGCTATAGATTCTGCTATGAATAGCAAAGTGAAACAGCTTCATCCTAATCCTTTGCTCTTAAGAATAACAATATAAATATACATTTAGATTAACCCAGATCAGGAGACCATTTTTATTTGTATTTTTTATTTTTTTAAAATAGTTTATTGTCAAATTGATTTCCATACAACACCCAGTGCTCTTCCCCATATGTGCCCTCCTCCATCACCACCACCACTTTCCCCCCTCCCCCTTCCCCTTCAACCCTCAGTTCATTTTCAGCATTCAGTAGTCTC
>NC_043703.1:64011257-64070603 GCF_006229205.1 Suricata suricatta | reverse complement strand
AAAAAACCTCCTAGACCTCCACTGCAGCAATCTCCTACTCGACACATCCCCAAAGGCAAGCGAAATGAAAGCAAAACTGAACTCTTGGGACTTCATCAAGATAAAAAGCTTCTGCACTGCAAAGGAAACAATCAAGAGAACTAAAAGACCATTTTTCATTTAACTGAAAGGAGAGTCCTCCAAAGTTACTTTACCCAGGAATTGACTGACTTTTGCTGCTCCTCCTGTAGCCTGCTTTGCTATATAAAGTCCCTTGGTCACTGCTGGACTAACTTCCACTGGTTTTTCTTCTGGTTGAATCCGTTCACGGAGTTTAGAAGCGCCTTTCTGGATTGCTTTCCCAGTAAATTCAGCACCTTTGACCAAACCCCAGCTCACCCAGGAAGCACCTTTATATAGGAAAATTTTAAATTGCACAATTAGAGCTGATTATATTTGTAAGCCTTTTAATAAACAACTTAACAGGAAAAAAAAAACCTAAGAAATTCAATGCTCAGATCCCAAAGATGTCATAAACTTTCAAGCCAACTTTACACTTAAAATTTTCCGCTCTGCTTCCAAAGATGGATGAATATCTTATTTTTTTGAGGAGGAGGAAAGGGGAGAAGGGGAGAAAAGAAAAGGATTAAAGGGGAATTTCAAAGAGGAAAGGTAAATTACTAGCTTTATGTTCAACGTTGTCCTGAGAGTTTGGGGATTCACTATCAATTTTTCCAAGAGTGAAACAGAAAAAAGGCAAGAAGAAACTTATACCTATAGGATAATATGTGATGTTCTAAGAGACTAGTCTAAGTATTTACAAAATGATCTTTTAGAACCAAAATACAAAGTTACCTAAGTAATGTGATGGATTCCAAACACTTCACATTATATGGGGGAAAAAAGTGAACACTACTGTAATACCTGACAAAATGTTTTGAGCCACTTTCTCACTCCATTCAGGTAATTCCTTTGCTTTGTCTTCTGAACCTGGCTCATAGGGTACCATGTGACTCAGATTAACTTCTTCACTTGAAGCATCTTTAGTCTAAAGAGTAAAAATATTTCAAAATGTAAAATAGTAAAATACTAAGGGAAAAATGGTAAGTACTTAAAAAATATTAAGCCAACAAATACTAGCTATTATAATTAATAAGATTATTTCCACCTAACATAGCTGCAGGTACATTTTATACACAATACTGTAACTGCCATGAAGCTGAAAACTATACTGGTCTTATATATGGTCTCACTGGCAAGTAAGGTTTAAATACCAACATATCTCCAGTATAGCATTTATCAACTCATATTTAAACTGATGAGACTACACGTTCCTTTCTATAGCCATCAACCCTTGAGAAGAATATGCACATGGGACTCTGCAAGATTTAAATGATTTGTTAAAATGACTCAATCAGTGAGGAAGGATGTATCCAAATAAATTGATTCTGATAGAAATCAAGTAAAGCAAGCAAAAATATATAAACACAGGAAAATCAATTCCATCTGAATGGAAATGCGGAACATAGAAAGACCTGTATTTTGCTAATTTAATAGCTGTTCTCAGAGCTAAGGCCAACACCCAAAATGTCGAAGCTAAACTTATTCATTCTAAGAACTTCACACAAAGACCTCATAATATAAAATAATTTGAAAATCAAGCTGCTCAATAGAACCAAGAGGACTTCACGTAAAATACAAAACAACATTAAAAACAAAATAAAAACCTTCATAAGTAAAACCTAAAGATGAACTGAACAATATATTTACAATTTCTATCTTTAATAATGGGCCAATGCCCTAATATATAAAGAACTCCTGGAAACTGAGAAGAAAAAGAATAGTAACCCAGTCATAAAAAAAAGGCAAAGTATAAGAATAGACAACACATAGAAAATAATTCAAGGAATCCTTGAGTAGATACACATCACTCATAATAAAATCAATGCAAATCAAGATGTTCCAATATACCATTTGTCGTCTATCAGACTGCCAAAATACAGAAAGACCGATCAGCCACTCTGTGGAAGAGGCTATGAGGAAATGGGTCTCCTACACTGCTGGTGGGAGTGCTGAAAAGTATGGTCCATAGGGAGGGCAACTTAGCAAAATCGATCAAAATCAGGGGTGCCTGCGTGGCTCAGTTGGTTAAGCGTCTGACTTTCAATTTCAATTCAGGTCATTTGAGTTCGACCTATGTCAAGCTCTGTGCTAACTCTGCTTGGGATTCTCTGTCTCTCTCTGCCTTCCCCCTTCTCACGCTCTCTCTCTTTCTCAAAATAAACTTAAAAAAATTTATTTAAAAAAATCTATTAAAATTACATCTATTGACTCAGTAACCCTACTTCTAAGAATTTATCCTATGAATTACCTGCAAATGTATGAATCAATGGATCTAAAAGTTATTCATTGAAGTACTGCTTCTAATAGCAAAAACCTGGAATCAACCAAATATTCCTCAATAAAAGACTGGTTATAGCAAACTATGATAAACTCATACAATGAAATATGAGATAGCTAAAAAAAAAACATTGAGAAGGTTCTCCATTTACTAACATTGAAAGATCCCCAGAATTTATTATCAGATTAAAAAAAAAACAACACTGTGAAAGAAAGGAAGAGATATCTAACAGTTTTTACTTGCTTTTATCTGCCTCAAGAAGCCTGGGGAAGAAATACAAGATCCTGATAAAAAGTGATTACCTACAGCAGCAGGGAAAATAGTATGGACAAAAGTGGGGGTAAAGCTTTTCAATATATATATCCTGTTTATACATTTTTTTTTAATCAACAAATTAAAGGTTTTAAAAATGGAACTTTTAAGTGATGTGGAAAATTTCCAAATATACTGTTAAGTAAAAAAGCAAGAAGCAAAATAATATGTCTCACATACTGCCATTTGTATTAACAATTACATATATGTGAATATACATATACACACACACACACAAAATAAATATGTAAGTATATATGTTTGAAAATGGATAAAAGCAATAAGCAAGAGTAATAAGAAATTAACAGCAATGTGTCTTAGAGCAGGGAGCTAGGTGGCTGAGGGCCAGGGAGGCAGACTTACTTTTCCCTAGGTGTCTTTTCTAACTTTTGGATTCCTTTTTTGCATTAACTTATACAAATTTTTAAAAATAAATATATTTACTTGAACTATCGTGGACCCCCAATGTCTGTATAAGCTGATCTAAGACATTCAACATGAACTACAAATCAATGTAGAATGTTCAATGGTACTTATTAATTCCAAAGATAATTATTGAGCACTTACAATATAGAATACAACAATGAAGGATACAAAACTGTAATTCAATACTCACAATGCTATTTTCTTTTTTCACATATTTCCTTATGTTACTACTTCTGCCTAGAATCCCCTTCAATCTATTTATGTGGCCAACTCTTGCTTCATCCTTCACAACTCATCTTAGCCACACTGCCTTCTCAGGAGAGCCTTTCTTATGGTTTCCCACACCACTATATGCCCATACTTATCTATGAGACTAGGTTGTACATTTGGTGGTACAATCTAGCCTTCTATATAAACTATGTATCTTCATCTAACCTATGTACCTCCATCACACTGGATAAAAATTATCTCTTTGCTAATGTCTTCCTCACCAGATAGTAAATTCCTTAGGATGAGAAATTTAACTTTTCCACTATGCTTAGCAATCTGGCGCTAAACACTTACTGAACTGTATTCCAAATTTACCACTTAGAGAATAGCATAGACTCAGGATCTGTGAAACGAAAACGAAACCACCAAAAACACCTACCAAACATATTTTTAAAGATCTATTCTCTTTCCTGACAACCATCCGTAAAGAAACAAGACTGAATAAAAATGGCAGTGTAAGGAAAAGCAAACCTACCCCCAAGACCCTGGTGTATACAAGAAAGTGGAGACCACCACAAAACAAAACCAAAAAATGCATTAATGTAAATACAAAAACATCTTTCAAATACTTGAAAAAATCAAAGCCCCAAAACACAGAATATGCTTGAAAACAGTGTTAAGCAGCATACACTGTAAAGGAAAATATTAAAGCTGATTCTAATAAGTGATCACTTTGTGACTCTACAAATTGCTCTGGTTTAGTAAACAAGGATCAGATCTTATAAATAACTGAAACTGGTGAAAGGTACCATTTGAATAGTTTCACACACAGACCTTATTGTTTTTTTTAACTTACGTTACTTACTTTTTTCCCCCGTTTTCCTTTATGACGCACATCCTTATTGCCTTGGTCCAATGAAGGACCTGATTGTCTCACATCAGTGCCACTGGCTTCTTTCAGTTGGTCAGAGGAGCATCTTGCTCTTCCTGGGATTTGGAATTCATTTTCTCCTTCTGCCCAATTCCAGTTGGCCTAAGGGGTAAAGGACTAAGCTCAAAATCAAATTTTCTCAAATGACTTTCCTCTAAACTATGCTCTAATAATGCACTTGTTCAAGTATCAGTGCTTGATTGTCTAAATGTGACTTGTTTGTTTTTCTATAATTTTGTTTTATCTCATCATCAAACCTCAACCCTTTCAGTTCTTTAGTTTGTAGCATATGGCCTAAAGCAAATTTCCAAAGACAAAGCATAAAAGATAAACTTACAGCAGTTATTAGCATAAGTTATCATTAAATCAGATGTAGCTACATTTGAATTAAATAAGAAATTGTTAAGTTTTAGGAAACAGATACATGTAAGACTAAAGGAGTTTAAAGGCAATGAACAAAGGGTGCCTGGGTGGCTTAGTTGGTGAAGCATCCAACTCTTGATTTTGTTTGAGGTCATGATCTTACAGTTCATGAGTCTGAGCCCTGTATCAGGCTATGTGCTGATAATATGGGGCCTGCTTGGGATTCTCTCTCTCTGTCCCTCCCCTGCTCCCTCCCTCCCTCTCTCTCAATAAATAAAAAAATAAATAAAGGCAATATACTCATGTCTGTTTAACCTCTCTGCATTGTTCTAACACTGATTTTGTTTTGTTTTGTTTTACTTAAAACTACAGGTATTTTGCTTGGGTATACTTTACTGAATAAATACTTGAGTAAAAATAAGTCAAAATTATAGCTAATAACAAACTTTTGTTTACAGTTGGAGTTCTGGGGCAACAGAGCCAACTAAAAATGACATGGTGCAACCAAAAAACAACACCGAACAGAGAAAAGTAAACATGTAACCTAAAAGTTGGTTTGATTTCTCTACTAAAGCCCAGTAATATAGGTCCAATGAATGCAGGGGTGAAGGAACTAATTGCTCCATAATTAGGTCTGAAGTAATTAAGAATGTCACTTCATTCAGCTAAGTAAACAGCAAAGCAAAGACTCGAACTCATATCCATTTGGCCATGTTTTTGCCTTTGTAAACTACTTATTCTCTATGAGCACACTGAGGCTACACGCATTTCTGTATGGGGGGGGTCACATGTTTTGTTAATATATCTTAAATTTTAGTATTGGCTATACTAAAGTATATTATTGATCACAAGATCATCCTCATATGCAGTTCATATAATCTAATGCTACAGATGACTGTGACCTTTGGCTTAGCTGGTAGTCTGCTCCTATCATCTATGATCTTTTCGATATAGGTGTGGATTGAAGGAGTATTCTAATTCCCGAGAAAATAGTAACAAAGCTTTCAAGATTGAACTCAAGAGAAACCATTTTGTGAAATCCTCCCTGATCTCCTTCCTGAACTGTGTGTATACTTTTATCTCATCACCTATCATACTGTACTATGGTGATTCAGCAGGCTCTAAGTACGTGTGACTAGAAGCTGTTACACCATACTTCACAGTCTCTTATTCTGTCTTCCCATTCACCATTTAATACCTAAATAATGGATCTAAATACACACAGACTAGAGAATAAAAGATTATACTATCATACTGTCAATCTCCTTCAACTGTAGAAAACTGTCAGTATTCACAATTAAAAATATTTTTCCCCTCTTGTCCTGCATTAGGATGGGCAAGAGCAACTAAAGAGAGCCTCTCCTTAATACTCTATTTCGTCTCCCCATCACAGATCAACATGCAGGCAAAAACAAAACAAAACAAAACAAAACAAAACAACCCAAAATCGGGCTCAATAAGGCAATTTTGCAGGACAACCAAACATATTTTAAATCACACTTTATTTTCTCTTTATTTGGTTTCATTTATTATGAGAACAAAGATAATTCCCTCAAACAAAACCCATTTCTTCCTCAAAATGCCAATCATACCCCTAAAATGTCCAACTTAGCCCATATGCTAATGTCAAAATTACCTTCACTTCACCAGTTAGTCCCATTAACCTATTTTCCAACTGGGCAAGAAGGTTGTGATGATAACAAGAGCTAACATTCACAGGACATTACCACTTGCCAGCACTGATATAAGACAATATTAACTTTAAATTCACCACAGCCCAATGAAGCAGATGGTATTATTCCCATTTTATGGTAAGGAAACTAAAAAGAAGATCAATAACTGAGTTAAAGTGGAAGCATTCAAATTCAAACCCAGGCAATTTGACCCCAGAGCTCACAATCCTAATCATTATGTATATCCAATTTCCAACTAGTATTTGTGAACACACAAATTATATACTCAGTCTCCTAGCTCTGATCACATTAGGGTCTCTTACAATTTCTCTAAAAGCACAAGTTGCTTATGTCAAAGCAGATTTTCATCCCACAGATGATCATATGTCACCTGAAGCCGCAGGTCAGACATCTGTCTTAATAAATCCTCGAAGAGTTCTCTATCATCTTCTGGTAATTCAGAAGACAGGACGACCCCCACAAAGCATCCTGACGCTTGTAACATGGTATCCGGAAACATGTAGGCTCCCACAGTACATTTAAGAACTGGAGATCTATCAGGAACTAGAGGATATAACCAGTCACAAACCTGAAGGGAGAAGTTAAAAAAATTAATCAGTAGAACTGGGTTTTCACTGAAGGTTTAGAGTTGTTATACCAGAAAAACATTTCAAAGTTCTAAATGCATTTTACAAGACTTTACAGAATCAATGATTCCCCACTAAAAAGTAGTCATTTGCTAGTATGATCTTTGTGCATACCACTCATAAGAACTGTCTTAAAAAATGTTATTGCTCCACCAATTACACAGTCTTGAAATCAGTGACCTTAAATAGCCCACTTTTAACCAATAATGAGTCGTTTTAAATAAATAAGAGCCAAAGTAAAGCAAGAGTTTATTATTCAAATTAGGTATCCCTAAAATCAAACTGTTTTCAAATACATGTTTACTGATTTACCTCCCATGAAGTTAGTTACTGTCATTTTATGTACAAGAAAACTGAGACATAGAGAGCTTAATTAAGTTGCTCAGAATCAAATAAAAAAGTAGAGCTAGGATTTAAACACAAGTGATCTGGGGGCGCTGAGGTGGCTCAGTCAGTTGAGCGTCTGACTTTGGCTCAGGTCATGATCACATAGTTTGAGTTCGAGTCCCACGTCAGGCTCGGTGCTGACAGCTCAGAGCCTGGGGCCTGCTTCAAATTCGGTGTCTCCCCCTCTCTCTGCTCCTCCCATGATCATGCTCTGTATTTCTCTATCTCTCAATGATTAATAAACATTAAAAAATATATAAAAAACCAAACACAAGTGATCTGGCACCAGAGAAGCCAAATAATTATTTTAATTAGAAACCCAGCATTCATTATATTGATTTCTTTTTTTTAGAAATTGACATGACATAGCTAGAATAGAATATGAAGTTAATTTAGATTTACCTTCTATTATTAAGTTCAATCAAAATGACACAAAGCTGCCCAGCAATATCATCAGATTGTCCACATGCTAAGACTTAAGCTCACTGGATGCAACATGTGGATGGCGCTCAGTTGAGCATCGGACTCTTGATTTTGTCTCAGGTCATGATTTCACGGTTCTTGGGACTGAGCTCCATGTTGGGCTCTGCACTGACAGGGTGGGGCCTACTTGGAATTCTTTCTCTTCCTCTGTCTGCCCCTCCCCTCCTCCTGTGCATGCTCTCTCTCAAAATAAGTAAACAAAAAAAAAAAAAAAAAAAGATTTAAGGGTGCCTGGGTGGTTCAGTCAGTCGGGCACCCTACCGGCTCAGGTCATGATCTCACAGTTTTTGAGTTTGGGCCCCACACTGGGCTCTGTGTTGACAGTCTGGAGCCTACTTCTGATTCTATGTCTCCCTCTCTCTCTGCCCCCTCCCACTCCTGCTCCTGCTTTCTCTCTCTCTCATTCTCTCAAAAATAAACAAATGTTAAAAAAATTTTTTAAAAAGACTTTAGCTTACTTTCTGGAGATCTAAATTCAGAAGAAACTAAGTTTAAATCATAAAATCCTAAGGTATTCATTTCTACTGAGATTACATTTTTTGAGCAAGGAGAATATAATTGCATTGCTCACTCAGGACACATGGTCTTCCTAATACTGAGAAACTTGGAAGAACAATCTATCATCAAAATATTGTATAGTAAATATGAGTCAAAGAGCATGGAAGATTTTGTATAAAAAATGAAAAATTCTGGTATATTGCCATCATCTCTGACCAACAGAATATAAACCTGTAGGGATCGAATAATCCAAGTCAGATTCTTTCTTGGAAAGTGCTTAACAAACATTTTCAAATTCTTCTTTTATAGATTCTCATTTTCAGTCATCTCAAATGCCACTTTCCATCTTTTAGAGAAGTCAAAATTTAGAGAAGTCACAAAATTGATTTCTGTGTTTTCCAAAGTATGATACATTGCAATGAGTAGTATATGGAATAAATTTAAATAATATACAGACTATTTGAGTAGTAATATATTTCAATATATATTAACAAAAAAATACATATTTCCTTCAATTTCACATCTGATACTGGTTAGGATAAAATTAACATTTAATTCAAATATTAAGAAAGTTATAGCAGGGGTATGAAACAAAAAAGTTATAAAAAATTTACTTAAATAACTACAGTATGGGAAAGCTTTATTTTACAATGTCATGATTTCTCTAAAATTAATTACATTACATTCTGGACACCTTGACTAAAAGGGAGTATCCCCATATCTTCTGAAATAAAACTTTATAGACCTTGCTCAGGGCAGATTAAGGACTTGAGGGCTCATGTAACTCAGGCTGATTTCACCCAGATTCACTTTCAGAGGGCAATGTATGTCTAAGTTCTAATTAATGGATTAGAAATTTAGTAGGTTTAAAAGGTATAATAAAACTAAAACTGGTGGGGGGGTGGGCTTGGGTGGCTCAGTTGGTTAAATATCAGACTTAGGCTTAGATTATGGTCTCCCTGTTCTTGGGTTGGGGCCCCACATAAAGCTCTGTGCTGACAGCTCAGAGCCTGGGGCCTGTTTTAGATTCTGTGTCTTCGTCTCTCTCTCTGCCCCTCTCCAACTCATGCTCGCTCTCTCTCAAAAATAAAAAGTAAAAAAAAAAAAAAAAAAAAAAAACACAAAACACTAAGCTAAAACCGGGCATCTGGGTGGCTCAGTTGGTTGAGACTTGGTATTGGCTCAGGTCATGGTTTCATAGCTTGTGGGGGCTCACATCAGGCTCTGCCCCAAAGCACGGATCCTCTCACTCCCCCTTCTCTGCCCCTCTCCCACTTACACACACTCTCTCACACGCACCCTTAATATTTCAATTTAAGTATCTCATTTGTTAATTTTATCCTAACCAAAGAAAATGAGATATTTTTCATAAAAAATGAAAATGAAACTTGTGCTGTAACTAAACCAACCACATCATCTGGACTCTTGAGGAAAGGACTTGCTTTGCTCAGTCATCTTCATACCAAGCAAATCCCTTTGTTAAACTCAATGTAAATGGAGTCCTCATTTCTAAAACCCAGCTTCCTGTACCAATGTCCAATCTTTTAAAAATAGATTGTTACTGTAACATCACCTTCAGAATACTTCATTAATTCTATAATGATGCCCTAATAACCTTTATTTATAGGACCAGTCTTCACTCTTAGATGAAAAGAATCCTGATAAATTTATCTGCTTGGAATGTTAAAATGCATCTTAAATTATCATTGGAGTCTCTACTTCTAGATCTAGGTTTCTCAACCTCCACATGATTAACATTTTGAGTTAGATAATAGTTTTACTGACAGAAGCGATCCTGTTTAGATATTTAGCAGTCCCCCTTGCCTCTACCTATTATTTTCCAAGAGCAGCAGCACAACCTGTCCCCAAGTTGTGAGAACCAGAAATGTCTCCAGACATTGCCAAAATGTCCCTGGGGGGGGGCGGGGGGCCCTGCGGGGCAGGAACACTCCTGGTTAGGAACCACTGTTCTACATACTGGGCTGCATCTGGCTCAGAAATTCACACATCCACGAGTTACACAAATCTCTTTTGAAATTGAAGTATTCAGGTTTCTTCTTCAATAAAAAGTTAAATTTTTATGGGCACCTGAGTGGCTCAGCTGGTTTTAAGTGTCTAACTCCTGATTTTGACTCAGGTCATAATCTCACAACCCTGAGATCAAGCCCCACACAGGGCTCCACACTGGGCATGGAGCCTGCTTATGATTCTCTCTTGCTCCCTCTGTCCCTCCCCCATACACTCTTCTCAAAAAAAAAAAAAAAAAAAAAAGAATTAAAATTTTAAGGATGAATGCTCTGATGCCCCTCAGGTCCTGTCATCACAATTTTAATAGTAAAACACAACTTTGTATCTTTAAGGGTCATAAATTTCATAGAATGTATTAAAAAGGAACCAGAAAGATCTTTTTGCACTTATTGTCCTGGATACCCAAGAAATACTGACAAACAAAAATAACGTATTTTATACATATTTCAAATTATGGTTTTTTTCTTTGGCTTACCTGAAGAAACCCAGGAGGTCGGTTTAGAACCGTATCAAGAGAATTATCCAGGAACCTCACAATTCGAAGATACCCTGGATATGAAGGTGCACTAACCTCCCCTGCAGGATTTACAAAAAAAATCTGTACTCCATTTGGTATCAAAATCAATTCATCTGCATCTAGCCCTAAGGTCTCAAGAGGAGGTGGTTGAGAATGATTCCTATAAAATTCTTCTCCAACTGATGAAAATTCTCCAGATTCTGTTCCATAGGATACAGTGTAATGACCCTCAGCAGCCTGAGGAGTATAAGCAGGAGGTGCTTCTGCTGGATGACTCTGAGACGGAAAGGACAAAGAACTACATGCAGAAACCAACTCTGAACTTGTTGAAGTGCTTCCATTTACTTCAGTGTGCTGAGAAAGTGAACTACAGGGCTGAGGCTCTGGTAACTTTTCAGACATGTCTTTAGGTGGAAATTCTGGATATAACTTGGGCACCTCCTGGAGATCATTCCGTAGAGAAGTGGCAAGACCCTTCTCCAGAATTTCCAACCTGGCACGTACATTCTGTAGTGTTTCTTTCATCTTCTGTTGCATCTGTCTGGCAGATTCCCACCCAGGACCAGTGTGTTCAGGCTCCGTTGATGAAATGCTGATTCCTCTGAGCAGGTGTCCTATTCCTTGCTTATAGTAATTCTTTGCTTCTTCCTTCTGACCTAATTCATCTGTATTCAGTCCTTTATTAACAAATAAAAAGGCCTTTGTGTATGCTTCCTTGATGATCTTAATGTCAGCAGGTTCTCCATTCTGTGGCTCTTGCTCCATTTCTGCCAAACAGAAAATATTATCTTCCATTAATTAACTGTTTGTTTTCTGAATTATTATCAATTTCTCCTACCTACACACATTTCTAGAAGACAAGAGCCTTGTCAGTTTGTCTTGTTCACAATTGTACTCCTTAAGCCTATTAGATCTGACATAGAGAATGCACTATGTACTTGAATAAATAATGGTCTTGTTCCTAAATATCTTTTTATTTAAAAAAAATTAAACATTTACTTATTTTGGAGAGACAGAAACAGAGCATGAGAGTGGGAGAGGCAGACAAAGGAAGACACAGAATCCAGAGCAAGCTCTAGGCTCTGAGCCGTCAGCACAGAGCCTGATGCAGGGCTTGAACTCAGGAACCATGAGATCATGGCCTGAGCTGAAGTCTGATGCTTAACTAACTGAGCCAACCAGATGGCCCTCTAAATATCTTTTTAATTAAAAATAAAGGAGAATAGGAATATAGCTACTGAATATACCTACTGAATAATTTTCTTGTTCTAGTTTTTTATAAAAAACAAAATTTTCCTATCATATATTTAATGCTGAAACCAAAGAACCTCATTCTAAAATTTATTATAATATAAATCCAGATTATATCCAACTATTTAAAAGTGAGGTTGAATCACACATTAGAGAGGACAAAAATGAGAAAAAAATACCTGGATGAAAGTTTAAAGTTACTTGCTTCCATTTAAAGGTGGCAAGTTACTCACATGTAGTTAGCTCTATTCCCTCCCAAAACTCCATTAAAATAACTCTAACAAGGGACTCCTAGGTGGCTCACTAGGTTGAGTGTCTAACTTCAGCTCAGATCACTATCTCATGGTTCATGAATTCGAGCCCCAAGTCAGGCTCTCTGCTGTCAGCACAGAAACCACTTCTGATTCTGTCTCTCTCTGCCCTGCTTATACTCTTTTTCTCCCTCTCTCGAAAAAGAAACATTAAAAAAAAACTCTAACAAGATTAAAAAGGCATAACCTCTCATTCTTGTTAATGAGAAAATGACATGAACAGGTACTTCACAGGAATATTTTTTTAATTTTTGTTTATTTTAGGGGGGGCGGGGGAAGGAGGAAGGAGGGGCACAGAGAGAGAGGCAGTGAATCCAAAGAGGGCTCTGCACAGATGGACAATAGGGAGTCCAATGTGGGGGGTCAAAGTCATGAACCATGAGATCATGTCCTGAACAGAAGTTGGAGGCTCAACTGACCAAGCCACCCAGATGCCCTCCCAAAAGAATATTTAAATAGCCTATGAAAAAGTGTTCAATACCTTATCTTGTATATACCTTCATTTCAAAGCTTACTTATACCATGCTGAAAGATTTCCTGAAATATCGTGTCTCTGGAAGAAATGAGCTGGCTACTGAAAGTTAAGGCATGAGGGGGTGAGAGAGATGGGGGATGTCATCAACAGGTCTACAGCTGAATACCATTCCTTGCTGGCATCTCCATCTTGGGACAGGAAAAAAAAAAGGTTTATCAGGGGGGAAAAAAAAGTCTGGAAACGATCAGATGAAATGTAGTTGGAATCTCTGCACAAAGTTTGCACTAAAATACTCTATTTTTAATTTTAACTTTATTCCAGGATTTGTTATATTCTCAGTAGTCCCTGAGAAAATGCATTTCACAGGGATAGGAACTGCAGAATAGTATTTTTATTTTTATTTATTTTTAATGCCTGGGGTGCCTGGGTGGCTCGGTTAAGTGTAAGACTACAGATTTCTGTTCAGGTCACGATCTCTATCTCACAGTACAAGAGACAGAGCCCCAATTTGGGCTTGCCCTGACAGCACAGAGAATGCATGGGATTCTCTGCCCCCCTACCCCCACTTGCATGCACCGGCACTCTCAAAATAAACTTAAAGAAAAAAAAGAAAAAAAATTACAAACTGCTTATCATATCCCTAATGGCAGTTAAGAGTTTATCAAACGCTTGAAAAAATAAAACCCATTATTGCATGATTTCACTTACTTCAATTTCTAAGGTCTGGAACAGAAAGTCTCCAAAATGTCAATCTGTCGTATTTAATAAAACAGTACCTACACCAGTATAACCGTCTTAAAACCAAAACCAAAACCTGGTTTCAGATACAAACGGTGCATTTATTTTTTTGTAACGTTCTAATAAAATAAGTATAACGTGTAATGCATGTGTTGTAAGCTTTAAAAAAGTTCTCAGGAGAAAAGGTAAAATTCTGAATCAAACAACCGACAATTTAGTTTAATCCCATAACCCCTAAAAGCAGTAACAATCAAGCTAAAGGTCAACATCACAAGTAGTCTTGAATACAGACATTGCTCCACTACCCACCCATCTGGCCTTTTACTTAAAAAAAGGAGGGGGAACTTTTCTGATTACACGTATGCAACTCCCTCCAACAGCACCCCACGCCATTCTGGTCAGGAGAACTACACAAACGATGGTTCAGAAAGCCTCCCAGGTGAGAAAGCACCCACACGGATGCTTCCTGTTTCAAAAAGGTTTCCTATAGAGACACCAAATGAAGTTTGATATTGCAAAAGAGAGCAAATAAAGAACAGCTCGATTTGTAACTGGGGAACTTATTATATTCTTTTTCTTGGTTTTGGAAATTTCGAAGAAAAATTGTTGAACTCTGAACTACTTAAAGCCGTCTTTCAGAGGCAACAGCCATCTTGAACGCAAACACATTAAATTACATGGCAATAAAGTTCAGTTTCGAGGATCCTCAAGTGGAAGTAAAACAATTCATTACGTAGTGGGAAACTGGGCCAAACGTACGGTAACGCAATAATGCCCCGTCACGAAACAGTGCACATTCCAACAGAAACTTTCCAGGCACAGAAATTTAGGTCAGAGAGCTCCTCTGCGGTGCTCAGTCTCAATGAACACGAACAAATGTACTCGAAAGAGCAAAATCCAGCGCTCTCCATTCCCAATACAACTGCTGTTGGTTGCTGACGTGTTGTAAACAAAGACTACCGAACTTTCACGAAGCTTAAGTGCTGGGTAAGGGCGAATAACCACAGCCATTTGCGAAGCCAAGTAAACAGCGCGGAATGAGGCAGCAAGAAGGGTCAAAAATGACATTCCAGGAGGACGATGACCAAAGGGGAGGGAGTGGGAGGCGGCGCTCTCCATACGAATGTAAGCGGAGGGCGTAGGAAGCGCAGAACTCGAAGGTTCCCTAAATATGATATGGGGGCTAACTACGTGAACAACTTCTCAAACTCTCCAGCAGAAATCGCTCCCTTCAACGAAAGTTTCATCTCTGATACTCGGAGGAGGGGTCCGGGCCTTCTCTGTCCTGCCCCTCCCCCAACCCCGCCAGCCCGCGGGGACCGGGGCGCACAGGCCACCCGCCCCCCTTGGGGGCCCGCGCGAGGCCGAGTCCATCTCCGCCGGCCGCCGTCCCACCTGTGCCTTCCAGACCTCGGGCGCCTGGGCGCCACGCGAAGAGCTCCCCGCCCGGCTGCCGCTGGCCACCGGCCTGCTCCCTCCGACGCGGCGCGGCGGCCAAGTGCTCGGCCGGGACCGGTCCCGAGGTTCCTCGCGCTTCGCACCAGCGCGCGCGCGACCGCACGCTGGGGCTCACAAAGCATTCCGAGTCGCGCGCTCCAGAGCGCGCCACGTCACGCGGCCGCGCCGCCCCGCCCGACAGCCCTCGCTCCCGCGTCAGGACCCCGCGGGTCGGTGTTCACGTGACATCCACTCGGGAGACTTTACTCCCCCACGCACCCGGCCCGCCCAGCCTAAGTCCTATCCTGACCTTCTAAATGGTGTGTGGGGAGACGCCAGTCACCTTCGAACCCCGGAGTAGGGAGAAAAGGGGCGAAGGCGAAAGGCCCCAGAGAACTACGTGAACCAGGCCTTCTACGCAGACCCCAGACCCGGGTCTCCGCGGCCACGTCGACGGACACCGCGCTTGCGCAATATCTGTCTCCGCCGCGGACCCGAGGCCGCTGAAGGGGCTGCTGAAGGAAAGGGTGATGGGCAGTGAGGGAAGTCACGGCTAGAGGGCGCCCTGCTCCCAGTGCACGTGGGCGGACAAAGGCTGATTGCGCTTTTCTGGAACCTAGTCTTTGCGACTAATGTATTCTAAGACACTTACCTCCAAAAATCCACGTAAGCTACATGTCTCGGAGTGTGGTAAAAAATGTTAAATTCCTGACACTTCAGGATACATAGCAACTGGGCTAATACTATTTATGACTGTGAGAGGCTAAAAGGGGAAAATCGAAGTGAACATCCCTGACCTTTCTTCAAAACCTCTTTAAAATTAGTAAAATAGTATAGATGGCAGGTTTTATACTTTTCAATAGACCTATCTTTAAAAAATAGTATGTATAATGCCCTTAGCACTTACAGGTAGTGACTTGTTCAGGGATGACAGTGACTTAACTCCAAATATATTATTTACTTCAGTCAAAATTAATAAGAGGACTGTTGGATGACCATTGGGTGAGGCTTTTAAATTAGGGGCCATTTGGGAGTTTCCCCAACTTGAAGAAAGGTAACAGTCATCCCCAAGAGAAAAACCTGATAGGAAGATACACGTTAATACAATGGTTTAAATGATTTTCTGTTTACACACCTTAAAAGAATTCTGGAAAAATTTGACTCATTTTTAGATTAACCAAAAATTTTTCATCTTACTTAGATAGTTGCAAAAGATGCAAATTGTTTTTATTGTAAATTGACATTTTAAAATAAAGCTTTTACACAACCCTTTTAAATGTAGCCAGTGAAACTTAAATACTAGTTAATTTGATATCCTTCATCAATTTTTAAAACTACATTAGCAAGCTTTTCTTCAGTGGGACATTTTATATCATCCCTTTTCTTCCTGAACCTGTATTTCCATACTTCTATATAAAATTTTCTCTCAATATATCTCTCTTCTGGAAAGTCTTTTATTGATCATGTATCATACTTCTCTCCATCATAAATAAGCACATAAATTTAAATCTAGTTTTATTTTTTCAAAGGAAAGTATTTCTTTTTATTTTAAGTGTCTGAGAGAGAGTGGGGGCTGGGAAGGAAGAAGAGGAGCAGAGGGAGAGAGAGAGAACCCAAGCAGGCTCTGTGCTGAAGCCCAACAACCTCAGGACCATGACCTGTGCTGGAATCAAGCGTCAGACGTTTAGGGTGCCTGGGTGGTTCAGCAGGTTAAGTGTCCCACTCTTGGTTTCAGCTCAGGTCACGATCTCATGTTTCTGAGTTCGAGCCCTGCATCCAGCTCTGTGCTGATAGTGAGGAGCCTGGTTGGGATTCTCTCCCCCACCCCCCCACCCCCACCTGCTGTCACTGTTTCTGTATCTCTCAAAATAGAAAAATAAACTTTAAAAAAAAAGGAGTCAGACATTCAACCAACTGAGCCACCCAGGCGCCCCATTTAAATCTAATTCTATAATTTAGCAATAGCCATAAAGGTTGAAGTGTTTAAAAATGTGAAAATGTATGTACAAGACCATTATATATAAAAACCCTAAAATATACTAGAGCAACTAAAACTTACCAAGTACATCAAGGTTGCAGGGTAGAAGATCAGCATACAGAAATCAACACTATTTCTAAACACTAGCAATGAATGCTCCAAAAATGAAATTAAGAATTTCATTGACAATATTATCAAGAACAAAATACTTGGGAATAAATTTAACAAAGTAAGTGCAGGACTTGTACACCAAAATCTACAAAACATTGCTAAGAGAGTTTATAGAAGACCTAAGTAAATGGAAAGACATTCTACATTCACAGACTGAAAGATTTAATACTGTTCTAATGGCAATGTTCCCCAAACTAATCTACAGATGGAAGATAATTCCTACCAATATCCCAGACGGTCATTGTGCAGAAACTGGCAAACTAATCGCAACTCATTTGGAAATGGAAAAGATCCAGAAGAGCCAAAACAATCTTGAAAAAGAACAAAAGTGTAGAACTCACACGTCTTTTGTTTTGATTTTTGTTTTTTGATTTGTTCTTTGCTTCTTTTGTTTGTTCAAGTTTTTATTTAAATTCCAGTTAGTTAACCTACAATCTAATATTAGTTTTAGATGCAGAATTTAGTGATTCATCACGTACACACAACACCTAGGGCTCATCACTACAAGTGCCTTCCTTAAACCCATCACCCATTTAACCCATCTCCCTCTTCTCCCACCAACCTCCCCTCCAGTAACCCTCAGTTTGTTCTCTATAGTTAAGAGTCTGTTGGGTGCCTGGGTGGCTCAGTCAGTTGAGCAGCTGACTTTGGTTCAGGTCACAATCTCGAGGTTCGCGAGTTCAAGCCCTGCATCAGGCTCTGTGCAGACAGCTCAGAGCCTGGAGCCTGCTTCGGATTCTGTGCCTCCCCCTTTCTCTGCCTCTCCCATGATTATGCTCTGTCTCTCTCTGTCTCTCGATAAATAAACATTAAAAAAAAAGATGAATCTGTTTCCTGGTTTGCTCTTCCCATCTCTTTTCGTATGTTCATCTGTGTCATCTTCAATTTCTTTCATCAAGGTTTTATAGTTATCAGATTACAAATCGTTTACTCTTTGGTGAGGTTTATTCTTAGGTATCTTGCGATTGTTGGTGCAGCTGTAAACAGGATTGATTCCTTGATTTTTCTTTCAGCTGCCTCATTATTGGCATACAGAAACGCAACAGATTTCTGTACATTGATTTTGTATCCTGCAATCTTACTGAATTTGTTATCAGTTCTAGAAAGTTTTTGGTGGAGTCTTTGGGGTTTTCTATATAGAGTATCATGTCATCTGCAAATAGTGAAAGTTTGACTTCTTCCTTGCCAATTTAGATACCTTTTATTTCTTTTTGTTGTCTGATTGCTGAGGCAAGGACTTCCAGTATTATGCTAAATAACAGTGCTGAGAGTGGACATCTTTGTCTTGTTCCTGATTTAGAGGAAAAGCTCTCAGTGTCTCCCTAGTGAAAACGATATTAGCTGTGGATTTTTGTATATGGTCTTTATTATATTGACGTATGTTCCCTCTACCCCTACTTTGTTAAGAGTTTTTTTTTTTTTTATCACGAATGGATCTGTATTTTGTCAGATGCTTTTTCTGAATCTATTGATAGGATCATATGGTTCTTATCCTCTCTTTTATTAAGACGGTGTATCACATTGACTGATTTGTGAATATTGAACCACTCTTGCAGCCCAGGAATAAATCCCACTTGATTGTGGTGAGTGATTCTTTTACTGTACTGTTGGATTTGATTTGCTAGTATTTTGTTGAGAATTTTTGCATCTATGTTCATCAAAGATATTGGCCTGTATTTCTCTTTTTTAATGGAGTCTTTGGTTTCGGAATCAAAGTAATGCTGGCCTTATAGAATTATTTTGGAAACTTTCCTTCCATTTCTATATTTTGGGGTAGTTTGAGAAGAATAGATATTAACTCTTCTTTAAATATCTAGTAGACTTTCCCTGTGAAGCCATCTGGTCCTGGACTTTTGTTTGTTGGGAGATATTTGATTACTTATTCAGTTTCTTTGTTGGCTATCAGTCTCTTCAAGTTTTCTTTTTCCTCCTGTGTCCATTTTGATAGTTTATTGGAATATATGCATTTCTTCCAGACTGTTCGATTTGTTGGCATATATTTTTTCCTAACATTCTCATATAATTGTATTTCTGTGGTGTAGGTTGTTTTTTCTCTTCTCTCATTTGTGATTTTATTTATTTGGGTCCTTTTTTCTTTTTGATAAATCTGGATGGGGTTTATCAATTTTATTAATTTTTTCAAGGAACCATCTCCTGGTTTCATTGATCTGGTTTTTTTTTTTCGATTTCTTCCTTCCCTCCTTTTTTTCTTTCTTTTTTTTTTGTTCCCATATTATTTATTTTTGCTCCAATATTTATTATGGAACTAATAAGTTCTTCTTCTGCTGGCTTTAGGCTTTGATTTTTGTTCTTTTTCTAGTTTTTTTATGTGTAAGTTCATGTTGTTTGAGATTTTTCTTTCTATGATCCATTTCTCCCTGTAACCACATCTCCACACTTCCTACCTTCCTTGATGTGGCCTCTTCTCTCCTTCTAGTTGTGCAGTTGTTCTGTCAGTCCTCAGGTCATTTTTGAGCATTCAGAATGATCTGGTAGTTATCTAGCTGTGTTTGAGGGTCGAGGCAAGCCTGGGGCCTCCTACTACACTGACACCTTAGCTCCCCGTCATACACTTCCTGATAACAACATTTACTACAAAGTTGCAATAATCATTTCAGTTTGGTATTGGCATAAAAACAGACATATGTGGGATACAATTGAACAATGTAATAGAATTAATAACCCATAAATAAGCCCATTTACAGTTAATGGATTTTCAATAAGTGTCAAGAATATTCAATAGGAAAGAAATACTCTTTTCAACAAGTGGAACAATAAGAAATTCATTCAAATGGTAAATCTGGACCCCTACTTCACAACATACTAAAAAAATTTAACACAAAATGGATTAAAGACCTAAATGGAAGAACTAAAACTGTAAAACTCTTAGAAGAAAATATAATATGAATAAATCTTCATAAACTTGGATGAAACAATGATTTTTTTTTAAGTTTATTTATTTTGAGAGAGAGAGAGCACGTGTCTGTATGCATGGAGGAGGGGCAGAGAGAGAGGGAGAGACAGAATCCCTAGTAGGCTCTGGCTGTCAGTGAGGAGTTGGATGTGTGGCTTGATTCTTATGAACCATGAGATCATGACCTGAGCTGAATCAAGAGTTTGATGCTTAACCAAATGAGCCACCCAGGTGCCCCTGAAACAATGATTTCTTAGTTACAACCCCCAAAATACAAGGAATGAATGAACAATTGGTAAATTGTACTTCATCAAAATTAAAACCTTTTGCTCTTCAAAAGACACCATCAAGAAACTGAAAATACAACATACAGACAATGAGAAATCATTTGCAAATTATATCTGACTTGTATTTAGAATATATAAAGAACTATTGTAACTCAATAACAAATAAGATAAGTAATATAATTTTTAAATGGGCATAGGATTTGAATAGACATTTCTCCAAAAATATACAAATGGCCAGAAAGCACATGAAAATATGTTCAATGGAATTAATCCTTAGAAAAATGGAAATAAAAAAATCATTATTTACCCTCTAGAATGTCTATAATAAAATAGATAGTAAGAAGTATTGACAAGGATGTAGAGAAATTCAAACTCTCATGTATTACTGGTACCAATGTAAAATGATGCAGCCACATTTTGGTAAACAATTTGCTTCTTAAAAAGTCATTTGTAGACTTACTATATGACCTGCAATTCCCATGAGAGGTGAAATTGTGTACATGTCATTTCTCTTGGTTCAAAGAAAATCAACTGATGCTCCTGCTATTAAACTCCTTCCACTTCTATTTATTTAGTTTAGGTGCATAGAGTTACTCAGTTTTCACATCTATAAATGCTAAAATTGAAATAGAATTGATGCTATATCCTATTTTATTCTGGAATGAGAACACATATAATATGTATAATACAAACAATAATTCAAATACTGTACACACATATAAAGTGTACAGGTATACTTAACAAATGTTCATAAGAACATAAATTATATTTTAAGCAGTTTGAAAAATACATCCTGGGTAGTGGGATTATTATAATTACTTATATTTATATATATTTTAAGTGTGGATATGTATTATTGAACAAAGAGTATCTATTTATTAGAAATGCATCTTGAAGTAGTGACAGGGACTTTTTTTTTCCCAGTTAATTAGTATACTTCCAGATGATTATCATTTATTTCTAGAGTGGGACAGAATTCAGCTTCCATTCTATTCTAATTTCAATATTTATATATGTAAAGGTTGAGAAACTCCACATGAACAAAATGAACTATGAACTAATCTAAGTCATCACTGGTGATATTACCTAATTGCTCCCCGTTCATGTTGAACTCTATAGAATGATTTGGTATAAAGCAAAAGTCCTGGAAAGTACATTTTGTTGAATGAGGCTGATACTATTCTAAAAGTTCTAAGGGCACCTGGCTGGCTCAGTTGGCTAAGGGTCCAACTTAAACTCAGGTCATGATCTCATGGTTCATGAGTTTGAGCCCTGCATTAGGCTGAGAGTTCAGAGCCTGGAGCTTGCTTCAGATTCTGTGTCTCCCTCTCTCTCTGCCCCTCTCCTGCTCACACTTTATCTCACTGTCTCTCTCGCTCCTTCTCTCCCTCAAAAATAAATAAACATTATTTTTATTTAAAAAATAAATAAAAATAAAAGTTCTACATGAGTCTAGGTCTTCACTGTATGATCTCATTAAACTTTTCTTCCTTAAATTTTTTGCATACTAAAAGCATGAATTTGACCAAAGGTCAATAATTGTGATGTTCTTGGTACAGTATAATTTTCCACTTGCAGACCAAATAGTGGATGATGGACAAATGTAGCATTTTAAAAATTGAGTAATAAATAGATAAAAGTAATTTCTTATTCAGATTTGTAGATACATATGTAGATTTATAAGTTCTATATTTCCATATAAAATATTTATCTGTTCCTTTGCAAATATATATACTCTTTAAAAAGCATCTATTAAAGTATGGAAAACAATTCTTTTAATATATCTTACTAGCCTGATTTGGCTTCAGTCTAGTCAAATTGATATTTTTTATATTATGTTATAAAGAAGTTAATGGCTGGCTCAGTAAAGTACCTCATTTTCTTTTTATTTATTAATTTTTTAAAATTTACATCCAAGTTAGTATATGTACGAACTACATATAACACGCAGTGCTCATCCCAACAAGTGTCTTCCTTAATGCCCCTTGCCCATTAAGCCCATCTCCCCCAGAGTAACCCTTAGTTTGTTCTCTATTTTTGTTTCTTATGTTTTGTTCCCCTCCTTGCTTTTATATTATTTTTGCTTCCCTTCCCTTATGTTCATCTGTTTTTTATCTTAAATTCCACCTGAGTGAAGTCATGTAATATTTGTCTTTCTCTGACTAATTTCGCATAGCATAATACACTCTAGTTCCATCCACATTGCTGCAAAGTACCTCATTTTCTATACATTTAATATGTATAACAAGGTGGAGGGGTAAAGTTTAACACTAGACACCAAAATTGTTCCTTTTTTTAAATTTTAGAGAGAGTGCTTCAGCAGGGGAGAGGGTCAGAGAGAGAGAGACCGAGACCGAGACAGAGACAGAAAGAATTCCAGTCTTCATGCTCAGCATGGAGCCCAATGTGGGGCTCAATCCCATGACCCTGAGAATCCCAAACAAGATTCCATGGGGCTAGAACTCACAAAATGTGAGATCATGACCTAAGCTGATATTAAGATTTGGATGCTCAACCGACTGAGCCACCCAGGTGCCCCCCAAATTATTCTTATAGCAACCATGTTGCTTTAAGGAAATCTTGGTAAGCCACTTAGAGTCAGGGTGAGTTCTCAAGGACACAGGCAAATAAGAGAAAATAAATGAAAGAACATCTACAACATTTTGTAATACTGTTACTGCATTAGAAATGAGCCAAGGGGTCTCATTTCTAATGGGGTTTCAGGAAGAAAGGAAGGAAGGAATGAACAAACGAGGGAATGAAGGAAGGAAGAAGTCAAGACTAGCAGCAGGTGGAATGGGGTATGAGGGTCATTGGAAACTTAGACGGGAGGAAAAGCCAACCAACATGGTAGATTGATAAAGGACTCAGAGGAAAAAAGTTGCCTGAATTTGCATTTGTGGTGGTTTTTGCTACCATGATTAAGAGACCTACAATTTCCTGAATCCTTCTGTGTAGTTTTTAAAAAATTCTTTGTGTTTTGTTTTGGTGAGGGATTTAGAAAAGAGGCTCAATATCCATCTTGTTTACATGTTTCAGAGCAAGACAAGTGCATGACTGATGAGGAGAGGACCCATGAACTGAATTAGGGAAAGGAAAGGCCCAGATCCAGAGATGTCCTTGAGACTGTAAACCCCTTGGGAATTTTTGAACATCTCAATGAGAGCATCAGATTTTCTCCAAAAGGTTGAGATAGAGCTTAAGGAAACTATCAATGTCTTTTGTCAGACATCACCAAGAATATACCTGAAGTTTGAACTTCTGTTTAAACACCGCTTGTCTTTTTTTTTTTTTTAATGTTTTTTTATTTTTGAGAGAGAGTGTCACCAAGGCAGGGGTAGAGAGAGAGGAGACAGAGAATCCAAAGCCAGGCTTGCACTGATAATGGAGAGCCCGATGCAGGGGTTGAACCCACCAACTCTGAGACCATGACCAGAGCCAAAGTTGGACGTTTAATCAACTGATACACCCAGGCACCCCAACACCACTTGTCTTCTTATAGAAGAAACTATAAGTTATAGAACCCCTTGATAAAACACCAAAGCAGTTGCATTTTCAACATTATTAAAATGTAGCTATTTAAGTATTTCATGTATACTTGTAAACGTTTTTCAAGTTCCATGACTTAGGGATTATAAGAATAAAGAGAAGAAGGTATCTTTAGTACTGGTTGACTGTAACACCAGTTAGACACTAGCCCCTTCCCCTCCTTGAGTATGTCACATTATTGGGAGGCTAAAACAACTGCTGGTAAAATCCATTGAACACCAGGAATTCATTCTTGGATATCCTGATTGTCTTGGAGGGATTCCCACTGCAGGACAACCTGCACTTTTCTGGCCATATTCAGGCAATTTCAATGGAAAGATCTAGATCTAGAAATTCCATCTCTTAATTCTTGGAGCTGGCCCATCCCAGCCTGATTGCCCCAATAAACTGATGTGATAGCAGATGATGAGGAACACAATTCTAAACAAAACAGATATTTGAATGCATCAGTTCACAGAGAATTCATATGCAAAGATACTGTTCATGAAATGAAAAAAATTTAAGAAAAAATAAAAGCCATCTCTTTTGTGAGACTTTATTAAAAGTACACCAAGGGTTACCTTTTTATAGTTAAAATTTCTAAGTAATTCTTTCCATAAATTCTTTCTTCACTGTTCAACCATATTTATTTCCTGAAAAGTCTATGTTTCTTAGTGCTTTTTGCCAGTTTGTATTTCTAATTGATGTTGTTTCTTTAAAAATAAATCCCTTTTCCTAAAGCAACACAAACTTTAAAAAATATTCATCTGGGGTGCCTGGGTGGCTCTGTCGGTTAAGTGTCCAACTCTTGGTTTTGCCTCAGCTCATGATCTCATGGTTCATCAGGACTTCAAGACCCGCATCGGGCTCAGCACTGACCCTGCTTGGGATTCTCTCTCTCTCCCGCTCTCTGCCCATCCCCTGATTGTGCTCTCTTTTTTTCTCTCTTAAAATAAGTAAATAAAAATTTAAAAAATTAAAGAAATTTAAAAAATAGGGGCACCCAGGTGGCTTAGTTTGTTTAACGTCCGACTCTGGCTCAGGTCATGCTCTCACAGTTCATGAATTCCAGCCCTGAATCTCCCTCTGCACTAACCTCTCAGAGCCTGGACCCTGCTTCGGATTCTGTGTCTCCCTCTCTCTCTGCCCCTCCCCTACTCATGCTTTGTCTGTCTGTCTCTCTCTCTCTCTCATTCTCTCTCAAAAATAATTGAACATTTGGGGTGCTTGGGTGGCTCAGTCAGGTGGGCGTCCAACTTTGGCGCAGGTCATGATCTCGTGGTTCACAAGTTCGAGCCCTGCATCAGGCTCTGTGCTGACAGCTCAGAGCCTGGAACCTGCTTCAGATTCTGTGTCTCCCTCTCTCTCTGTCCCTCCCCAGCTCGTGCTCGCTCTCTCTCTCAAAAATAAATAAAAACATAAAAAAACACATTAGAAATGTTTAATAAACATAAGAAAAATAAAATAAGATATTCATCAACCTAATATAACTGCAAAGACTTGATGCCATGATTCGTATATGAAGATGAGAAATCAAATAAATTCGAATTTATCTATTTTTTTTCCGATACACTGACTATTTAGGATATTGTTGATATTGTTATTATGAACAAAAAACCCTTATTGGCTATTTAAAAAAAAGCACATTCAGGACAGAATTGGAACATGAGAATACCTGTGTGCCTGGCTGGCTCAGTTGGCAGAGCCTGTGACTCAGGCTTGATCTCAGGGTTGTAAGTTCGAGCCCACACTGGGTGTAGAGATCACTTAAAAATAAAACCTTAAAATAAATAAATAAAATGAAGAAACCAGTTCTGCCATCCAAAAAAAAAAAAAAAAAGAGTTCTTTAGTTTAATCCACATATAGACAAGTCCCTAAGGTGTCAGATCACAGCATAGCTAAGCATCGCTGAACTGTATTTAGTCTCAAGCCTTGCTTGTAACAGTGGGGCTCTTCCTATGCAGTGCTGAAGTGATAGAAATTAAGATGCTAACAACACCCAGTTTTAAACAGCCCACAGAAACTACATATGTATTAAGCCTACTCTCAGAGTCTATAAATTACTCCATCAGAATATATTAAGTAAGGGCTTGGGAATAACTCTTTAAGATGAAAACAGTTTCCATTAAATTTTCTGAAAAGTCAAATTTGGGGCCATAGTAATATCAATTTTTTGAAGCCCAACCGTGTGGAAGGTCCTCTGCTGTCCATTTTACCTCCCTCGTTTTATTTTACCTCCCAATAAACCAGTAAGGAGGGTATCGTCAGATGAAGAAATGGAAGCTTAATATATTCCAAACAATACAACAAATACCCACCAAAGCCAAGATTCCCAAAGATTGTTTTCAGAATTGCCATTTTGTTAAAATTAATGTTTTATTGAATAACTAGTAATGTACGCTCAGTATACAATCATATATTACAGTTTCCATATACTATCTCCGAATTCTCCTCTCCCCATTAAAAAATCCTACAGAATGAGGTTTGTTAACATTAACATTAAGTAACATGAACAAAATCTCACAACTAGTAAGAGATAGAACCATAATTTAAACTGCAGTTTTTGACTTTAAAAACCTTAGCATTTTCTACTGTAACACAGTACTTTAGGGTTGGCTATCCTGTTCCCAAAAGGTAACATACTTTAAAAGAATCTGAAACATCCTAGAACAGAGAAAATTTTGCCAAGACTATAAATTTTCTGGTTTCTTTACTTGAGCTCTAAAAATGAATATATACTTAGAATCATGGACTATCTAAAGAACTCATGTTTGAATCCTAGCAGTCATACCTACTGCCTACATAATTTTGGGCAATTTACCTACACTACTTCAGTTCTCACCTTTGTACAATTGGGATAACAGGAGCTACTTCATAGGACTGCGCTAGCGATGAAGTCAGATAACACATGCAATGCTCTGTACCTTATAAGAAGCAGCTGGTTGGAGTGGTCAAGAGCACAGACCTTAAAACCAGCTGCCTGAGTTCAAATTCTCAGTCCGCCACTGATGCCTCTGTGATCTTGGGCAAATTTACTTTACGCATCTGTGTCACCTTTTTCTCGCTGGTAAAATGAGGTAATGATTATAACCACTTCATGAGTCAGTATGTGTAAAATGCTTAGGGTAAAAATTGTTTCCATTAAATTAAATGTGCCTGGCACGTTGTAAGTACTATTTAAGAGGTTGTTAAATTTTAAAAATACACTTTGAACATATCAGATGCTGAATAAATGGGAGCTATTTTACCCTGCAATCACTTGGGTGATTTTAAAATAATATATATGTATACATTTCTACCGGTACTTAAATTTTTTATCTTTGGAGAAAATTCCTCTATTGCCATTAAAATAACTGAAAAAAGACTGAATCTGGAGCCCAGAATGATTAGTTTGAGAGCAACCCTAGTAAGTTCCCTAAAGTTGGCGAGTAGGGAGAAGAGAGGGAGGTGTTAGGGTGTTTTTCAGATTTGGGGTTAAGCAACTGAACTTGCCTCCAGGTGCTATTTACTGAGATGGGAGGCACTGGAGAGGGTGCACATATGGGAAAAGGGAGAGAAGGAGAACTAACAGTTGTTTAGCACCTACCAAGTACTGAGCATTAAGCACTCCATGTCCATGTTACCTCATTTCACTCTCAGAACCACCCTATGGGTATTACCCTCTGATTTATAGATCTGTGAAAATCTCTGAAGAAGTATGTTGCACCACAGAGGCAAGTGAGTCAACTTGTCAAATAAAAGGTTTTTACAAAAATAGTAAGAATTTTTTTATCCCTTGCCTCTTCCCCCTACCCTTAAGTTCTGAACCTTCACACCAATATTTACATTGGTGTGTTAGCATAGTCATCACTTTCAACCTAAAGTGACACTTTCCTATCTTCTGTAGTCCTTTAACACCTCCATGGACAAAGAACATTTTGAGATGCCAGGCAGGCTCTTAAAGTTCAGTAATAACTTGGAAATCTGTAATAATTAGGTTACTCTGCCCAAAAATGTCATGGGAATTGCTGTCTTTCTCCAATGCTTACATTAGGCACAGACATACTATCACAGAGCTAAAATTCAGTGTAACGATATTGCACATTAACCTAGTAATGTTGTCTTATATCAGTTTCAACGTTGATATAATTGGTTCCAACTGCAAGAAAACCAAAGTACATGTGTTTCTATTCCAATCTTCTGAAGAATGAATGCCATCTGCATTACCTCAAACTTTGGGGAAGTAAATGCACTGAAAGGAACCTCAAATGGTCAAAAGAATTTGTCTTTTTAAGGGTGGTATTTCTGAATTCTCTAACAACAACAACAACAAAGTTCTGAATCATAGACCCCATGAGGTCTTCAAACAAATGCACCACCAAAGCAAATTGCCCATCCATTTTTCAAATTTACCACCGTTCAAACATTAGATTGTACCGTATTAAAACCCTGATACAAGAACATCCATATGGTTCCACCTAACAGATCATAAAGAGCATAGTCCACTAATCTCAGGGAACATTAACTACCTAGTTATTTTTAAAATCCCTGCATTCTTTAAAATTCCTCTTTTAATTCTGATGGAAAACTGAAACTGGAAACTTACCAAACTTTACTATTTATTGCTACTACTTACTTTTCAAATTATATTAGAGCATCTGATAACCAAGCTATACTAATTATACTAATTATGACAGAGATATTTATGATTGACATTTTTGCATTAGGCGAGCATTTATTATCATTCCAGCCCTCACTCTGGACATGTGGCAAAAATTACCCATTCATCATGGAAGATGAAACAAAGGTCTCAAAGAACTCATATCTCATGAGTCATAACTGAGTGCAATGTGTTCACTACATCTCTGTTAAACAACCTGTCCAGTAGTGACTCAGTTAGTGAACAAAACATGCATTCCGATATCACCCTCTCAAGGAAGCATTGCTCTCAGAGACAGACGTACCTCAGGATGTGTAATCCCTACTCCCTCTCTGCCATCTGGCTCGTTGGTCCTGAGCTCTGGCTCCTCTTAGGCAACCTCCACACTACAGCGAAGAGAAAGCTTGCAGCCTTGACCAGGGGGAAGCTGCAGGGGCCACAAGCGTGGGCCCCTCCCTCTACTAAGCCCACCCACCACCAGGCTTGTGTGGGGACGCTGGAGAAGGCCCCACAGTCTGCTGCGACTCAGCTACTAACCCTTTAAAAGCAGCAAAAGAAAGCAGACTGTAATGTGGAAGAGGAAGATTTTTTTAAATGACATTTTGTTCACAGAGAAAAAAAAAATAGTACCTTACCCTATGGATCTTTTCGGTTATGAGAGGTTATTTTCCCGAGGGCTGCTTGTAATTGTCTTCTTTATTAATTTCCTGTTGGCAATAATGGATTCTGTTGTGAGGGAAAGGCAGGATTGGCAAGACCAGGCCTTTGCATTCTTTAAAGTGCATACATATCTTCTGAATACTTTGAAAAATACAGATTCATCTTCAGTAGGTCTGTGGTGTGGCCTGACATTCCATATTTCTGGCAAATTCCCAGGGGATGCCAATGTTGCTGGCCCAGAGACTAAATTTTGAGTAGCATGAAACCAAATCATTTCAGAGTCCTTATATCCCCTACAATCTATGAAAATAGGATAAATCTAAAGATTATTAATGATTTCATTAATCCCGAAAGCAACAGACAATGAAAAAAATCCAGCGGATTTTATTCTTCATTAGTTAATTTTTCTGAGGAAGTATCTGAATGAAATAGAATTCATTTTCCTAGTGTCTGTGACTAAATCGGGTGTTGGACCGAATAGGCATTTCTCTCTCTCTTCTACCCCCAGTGGTACAGAAACGCTGAGCTGCCTCCCCTTGGTTCACCCCCTTCCCAGAATTTTTCCTGTCTGGTCTTCTCTGCTTCTGCCTGATCGTTTTGTGTTTTTTTTTAATTTTGTTTGTTTCTTTTCTATAAAGATTTAGGGTTTTTATTGACCGGAGACAGATTATGGCAGGAATGTCCCAGTTGTTTTGGCTTGTACAGTTGGCTGCATTCTTTTGAAATTAGCCTGAAATTAGATCACTGCTCAAAGGAGCCATAAAAATAATATCAGCATGCACTATCTTAGTCTAAGTTATCTGGCTGCTTCGGGTCAGCCCGATCTGAATGCTTTAGCTCTGTTTGTATTTTTAACTTTTTATTTTGAAACAAAGGCTCAGAAGAAGGTGCAAAAATAGTGGACGCATGTACGTTCACCCAGCTATCTTCAAGGATAACATCTTACAAAAACATCATACATTATCAAAAACAGGACATTTACACTGGTATAGTAAACTACAAGCCTTAATTTGGATTTCACCAGTTTTTACATGCATCTTTTTTTGAATGAGGTGAGTACACTCTACTATTAAATAATATAGATTCATATAACCATCAACACAATCTGATTGTCAAAAGCTGGTTGACCCCCAGGATTCTGTCCCAAGCCCTATTCAGCTATTCAGCTTTCATTCTTCACACTGTCCCTGAACCTTGTCATCCACAATTGTGACGTTAACTGTCTTTTGTATCTGAATAATTCCCAAATTGATAACCCTAACCTCTCTCTCTTGAGCTTTGTTCCTAAGCATTTCATGGCCTATTTCTGGGCACCCACTGAATATTTTATCAGCATGTCAAACTTAGGCATATCCAAAATTGAATGAGAATTCTTTAATTTTTAAACTAAATAGTCTGTATATGTGGGAATAGCACCCTGTAGCCCAAGCCAGAATACCCAGGATCATCCTAGATTGTATCCATCAGCCATATTTCACTGTCACATAAGGAAAACAGCTGACACTCCTATGGCAGGTACCACATGTCACACACTCAATGTAAATTAGCTCTTATCATCCTGAGAGCAATGCCAAGTATTGTCAGAAATGGCTCCAAATTCCCTGAAGCCAAAACTTGGACAAGTTTTAGTGTCCTTAAAGCAAAACAAAACAAAACAAACAAAAAGCAGAAAAAGCAAACATCAGGAAATCTTGCAAGATGCTACAACATGGACGAACCTTGAAGGAAAACATTGTGCTAAGTGGACTAAGCCAGTCGCAAAAGGACAAATACTTACATGAGATATTTGGAACAGTTAAACTCATAGAAACAGACTAGAATGGTGGTTTCCAGGGGCTGGCAGCAGAGGGAGCTGGGGAGTTGCTAATCAATGGGTATTAAATTTCAATTTAAGATGAATAAATTCTAGAGATCTGCCATGCAACGTAGTGCATAGTTAACAACACTGCACTGCACATTTAAAAATTTTAAGAGCACAGATCTGTTAAGTGTTCTTATTGCAAGAAAATAAAATAACAAAAATAAAATTACAAATATCAAAATTAGTACTTAACAAAAATAAATACTTGGACTGACACAAGTGATGGGTCCTGAAAATTGACCTTCATTAGTTCCATGACACATCCACCCTCAAAGCAGGTGCTATTCTTACTTCTCTTTTATAACAAGACAATGGAGGCACAGGAAGTTTGCAAATTTAACTTGATCAAGGTCCTCTTGCCATGGAGGTCCCATCAGTCCATGGCCTCCTACCTGATCTCCTGAACACTAACCACTCCCCCTGTGTCCGTTCTCCGTGCCAACTCCAGAGGCATCTGTGCCAGGACCATGTGTCTGTCCTGATCAGAAGCCATACCTAGTTCCTTACTACTTTTAGGGTAAGTTCTAAACTCGTTGGCATGACTTCTGGGCTACCTCCAGCACTTGATGCTGTGGGATGCTGAGGCATCAATGGTCCTCCATCACTGCACACTTCCAACTCCTTTGGACGTGCCTTCTCGCTGCTAAGACTGCTCTCTCCCCACTCCCTCTGCACTCAATGTACTTTTTCATTTTTTCTAAATTAAAAATAGCATTATTAGTTAATTTTAGCTTATAAGATAATATATAGTTAAAATGAAAAAAAAAACACCTTATATCATACCAAAAAAAGCACAAAGAATTAAATGAAAACCACCAGGTCTATAACTCCATTGTCTGGGGAGAACCATTAACAATTTAAAGTATACACACTTTCCATTTTTCCTGCAGGTCAGTGTGTGTGCATGTGTGCGTGTGTTCTAATCTGTAAGATTGGGACATGTCACTATGGTTTTTTTCTTCTATTTTTATCAATCTACCACTCTCCCTCCAAATATTTTGTTGTCATTATCTTAATGCACATCTCTGATTATTGGGCACGCCAAGGGCTGGGAGCCATTTCTGAAGTAAGGCAAGTTTGCAAGGCCTCCCACCATCAGATGGCAACCCACATCTACCCCCACTCAACCCCCACTCACTTTCTGCTTGAGCACTGACCCCCAAGGCGCCTGACTGACTGGTATCAGGAGTGACTTGCCTTCTTAGGCTAAAAATATGTGAATTGTACCTTGTGAAAAAGGAGTTTCTTTTGTGATTATAGGAGCAAATGTTACATTTCCTGAGATAACCTGTTTTTCTTCCCCTCAAAAACAGGCCATTGACCCCAGCTAACAAAAGAACTAACTCTTGCCTTTGCTATGCTAAAAACTTTGCCTTGTATTTAAATACTAAATATCCCTTCAATCACAATTGATAAAGGTTATGCATGAGTCTTCCACCAATTTATGTTCTGGAAAATTTTTACATACCAAAGAATTTGTTATCAGAAATCATTGTCTAAGGCAATTGCCACTTCTGTTTTGTATCCCATACATTTTTTCAATAAATAAAGCTGACTCTCGGGTCAGTGCAGAGACGCCTGCCTGGGGAGCAGAAAGAAGTCGAGGCTCTCTCACTCCCTTTCGCCAACACCGTCCATCCTTCAGGGAGCCCTGGACCTGCTGGAGCTGGACTCCGGCAGCCAAACATCTCTTTATTTGTTTCTTCTACTAAGAACTGCCTATAGATATCTACCCTTCCCTCTTGAGCTTATACTAAGGGTATGGGTTATATATGTTACAATATTTTTTCAACTTTATCCTTAGTCCTTTGACTAAGGATTTTTGGAAGTGATGCAATTTCACATACTGGTATGTTAGAATAACAACCATATATTTTTACCTCTGTAGCACCAGAATCTAGTACACCTGCAATAGAATAGGCGGTCAACAAATATTTGTGGAATGAATGCATGGACTAAAGACACATAACCTCATTTTAGCATGCCCAGTGTGTTACGGATAAGGTCTCATCCTCTGATTTCCTTATCCTTTTTCACACAGAATCAACAGCCAAATCCTGTGAACTCTACCTTCAAAGTGTCTTTAAACATCCCACCTTTGCCCACTCTAGCTCAGACTCTTGTCATTCCTTACCTGGATTTCTGTCATAGGCTCCTCTTTCTGGTCTCTCTAACTCAATCTTTTCTCCATCTGTGACCAGTTTTCTAAAATACAATCTGTTCATTTCACTCTCCTGCTTGAAATCTTTTAATGATTCCATATTTAGAAAGGGCCTGAAAGGCTCCATGAAATCTGGTCAGATTTCCCATCTCAGCCTCATCTCTCCAGCTTCCCTCTCTTTACATCTACACTCCAGCCACCCGGCAATTTTGGCTGTTCCAGAACAGGCTATGCTTTCTATACTCTTTGCTTTCTAGATCTATCTCAGATGTCACTTATTCCACAGAAATGTGTTCTTTCCCTCCACCAAAATTATGACTCTATTATCATCGCCATCAGCACCACCAGTACCCCCACAGCCAGCCCTGCCTTGGCTACCTCCCTCTGAGCTTCTACACTTCCTCATTGTCTTGAAGATAAGTTTATACTTCTCCCCCCATTCCATTTTCCTACCTGGATGGGAATTCTGGTTCAGCAATTTCAAAGACACAGTCAAATATCTGAGTACCTGTTATGTGCAAAGTACTGGCTCTATTTATGATACCCAACTCAGTTTCCAGCTGAAATTTTGGGCACAGCTGAGTTCTGAAAATATATTAGTTATAAAAGTCTAAGAGCCTACATGCACTTTTTTGTGGTTTTAAAATAGTGTAATTTGAGCTCCTCTTCAAGCAGGGGCTCTGAGAACAAATGGGGAGGTAGATGTTTTCTCAGTCTTGTTAGCAAAGCAGGCAAAGGAGAAGCAGAAATTCTGCTCCCCTAGTGATATGTTCTCACTCACCAGTGCATGATACAGTCATCAACCTAGAGCTTTTCATTCACACATAGCAACAGACACACATATTAAAAGTATTTTGAATAAGTTTTAAAAATAATACATTCTCTGAATAAGTATGAATAGTCATGTGCCTCAGCAGATTTACAGTCCATAATTTATTTGTGCCTTCCCTGTTATTGCTGAAACATGCTTTAATTCTAAATATCAGAAACCAGAAAGGGATTCAATGCATGTATATTACTATTCATAAACTCTAACATGATCATGACTATAAAGTTTTAAAGCGTATTGCTTTTCTTTCAAGTTAATGGCCACTTCAAAATATTTTACATGTGCCAACAAAAAGTACTATTTCTTTCGTTGCTTCCTATCACTTCACTAGCTATTGAGGATACAAGAATAAAAAACACAAGCCTGTCCTCTTCCTTCACTGGGCTTACATGAGCTTCCAAATAAACAAAAACCAATCTGAAAAGCTTTTGCAGAAGAAAGGTCATCAAAAACAAAACAGAGAATTTCAACTTTCAGATCACTGATCAATCACTGACATACAATATGATTTCCTCACAATCTCCATGATTCTCAGCCAAGAACTTTGATTACTCCCTTCTTTAAAGAAATTGTCAATAGGAAGTTATTCCTAATATGTCATTTATATGCCTTTCCTAATAGAGCTGGAAGCTAACAGTGTTAGAGCATCTGGTCAACTTAATCAGTGTGTCAAATTCAACAGAGAAGTCAAACTATCTATATATTTAGGTATTTGTTTTATATTCTCCAGGCAATTCTTAGTGAAGTGAAAATTTAAAACCCTAATGTATTATACCATAAATTTCTTGAGCATAAATATAATATTAAAATAAATGGCAGAGTTTTTTCTTTAAATACTTCCATTTTTCTTTAAACTAAATCAGCTACTGATTTGCTACCAAGGTCATTTGCCTCCCATCTTTTTTTCTCCCAAGTGTCAACATCTTGTCCACATCACTGTGTATTAAGACTTTAAATAGCAATAGGCCCAGACAGAATGAAAAAACATATTAATTCATTCTGCCACTTAAAAAGCTATTGCAGAAACTGTGATAGGAAGAAAAATAGAATTATTAGGCGTGTTGCAATGTAGAGTTTATCTGATGTTTTAGTTTTAGACTCCTCAGGATAATCGGTATCCTAGTATTAGCAGACACCTTTGGTGTCTTCAAATAACAATTTGTCTCCAAATCCTGGTACGACTTCACCCTTGCTTTTGGGGTTAACCCCGAATTTTCATTTTCAAGTGGAACCATAACTTATCCCAGTTGTGAAGACTGCTTGGACTCTGGTTTGGAGTGTTTTCCAGCCCAGGCACGAGCCTCTTAGAAAATAATCTTTTCCCAACCTGGGTTGCCATGCTTGACTTCAGGGTGACCCTAATAGGGCTTTGTGTCACATTTACTCCTAAAAGTAAAGCAAAAAAGATTCAGCTCCCAGGAATTATCCCTCTCGTCTGACAAATGGGAAAACTCCCCTATGCTTCCCACTGCCAACGCCCTGTTCCTCTCTCATGTTCACTCAATAATTCCCCGGATGTTCACGGAGCCCTTGTTGGGAGCCAGGCAGCCAACTCAGCACTGCAGGAAGCAGTGACCCGTGGCTCCAGGTCTGACTCTCCATCCCCTTGCCCCGGAGGATGCTGAGGCCTGGTAGAAGACGAAGCAGACAACCAGCCCTTAAAAAACAAAGTGCTCCCTTAAATACCTTCTGACAGAAGGAGTGATATAGTGCGTAAGTAAAATAATAGTGATTAATAATTATAATAAAGTTTATGCCTTTACTCACTCACGAGCAATCCTCCCTGGGCAAGTCGCATATGATTTCCTTCTAGAACTAAAGAAAGCCTTCGCAGAAGGAAGGTGGGGCCACCGCTGGTGCTGGGCCTGGCGTGGGGGCGGGGAGTGAAAGGAGTCTTTCATTCCTCTGGCACAGGCGGCCTTGCAGCTGGGGCCACGGTCTGCTCTGCTGAGCCTCGGCCTCCTGAGAGAGAGAGAGAGAGAGAGAGAGAGAGAGAGAGAGAGAGAGAGAGAGAGAGAGAGTCTGTGTACCTCTCATGATAGGAATCTTAGCCACCAGCCTCTGGCAGCAGCAGGAGATGGAGAAGAGAGTTAAACGATCCATTTATTTTTATAAAACGCTGGCAAACATTTTATTTTCTCTCCAAATCAAGAATATCTACTCAGTTTTAACTTTTATCTGTAATCCCTCTCCACCTTAGGACCAGGACGGTGAGCTTCTGTTTAACCTGGGCAGGCAGGATAGCCTGACCCCATCAGTCTCCTCGTCTGTAAAATGAGAAGGTGGTATCAGATGTTCCCATGGTTCCTTCCAAATGAAACAAACACGGTATTTTTAAATCAACAGAATTGCAAGTGGCTCACACTTGACTGTCAAGGAAAAGAATATTAAATAAAAACCAAACCAACAACTATTTGCCTATTTTTCTGTTGGCCATTCTCTATCATTTTCGATTGCTTCTTGTAATTTATTGCCTTCACTTTGTGTTTATTATTCCTCCACTAACATCCCTGGAATAAAACGAGCAAAAATGTAAAGGTTTGTATTCTAATCCAAAATTTTAAACACACACACACACACACACACACACACACCCCATGATGCAGCACGTAAATGAAAGCCCAACTGAAACATAGCTCAGTGGTTCCCAAACTTTAGCAGGTATTAGAATCACCTATCTAATTTGGTAAGTAAAGCAGAGCCCAAGGATTAATGTTTTTAAAAAGTTCCAAGCGATACTGATGCTGCTGGTCCAGGACCACGCTTTGAAAACTGCCTTTTTGTAGCAGCATCCCTGTGAACTGAGCAGCCCCAGCCTCACACCTGTTCCCTTCAAACCCTTAAAGTCATCCTGTGCCTCGGGGAGCAGCTTCTCCTCTGTTCTGTTGTGTCAGCAAGTCCTGAGCATAATGGTGTTTTCCTTCAAATCAAAGCACTTTCCACCTATTCTTAATCAATGGCCTATTGATTTCTCTGTTTACTTGACTATTTTCTTAAAAGGAATTCAAGCCTCGAAAACCTTGCATTTTAACACCTATCATGACATTGTCCTTTTGTTTTATTTTTGCAGCAGATTAAGAACTACCTCTAGTGCATATCCCTTGGCCATTTTGGTCGGAAACTCTGCCAAAAGTTCTGTGCTGCCCAGAACACAAAATAAATGCAAGACTGAGGGGCCACTTAAGTCCGGGTAGTGAGGCAGAATGTTTGCAGCGCACGTAGCTAACTGCTTAGAGATGCGGTAGGGTATCTTGCTCCACCAAATTTCCATCTTTGCCTTAAAAAGGATATGAGGCTAAGATTGTGGAAGGAAGGATTCTGTTTGAAACTTGTATTCTGTGGTATTTGTGGGTAGATAGTCCTTAGTAACATAGAAATAGCTTCATAAGGACACCTGGGTGGCTCAGTTGGTTAAGCATCTGACCGGCTCAGGTCATATCTCGCAGTTTATGGGTTTGAGCCCCACATCAGGCTCTGCACTGACAGCTCAGAGCCTGGAGCCTGCTTCAGATTCTGTGTCTCTTTCTCTCTCTGCCTCTCTCCTACTTGCATTCTGTATCTCTCTCTCTCTCTCCCTCTCTCTCTCTGTCTCTCAAAAATAAGTAAACATAAAAAAAAGGAGCTTTATACCCCGAACACAGGAAATGCTCTTAAATTAATGCTTCTTTATAATCAATGTGTTATCAGGTGCCTGTCTTCTAAGAGAGGTCTAGAGAATAAGTTACTCTGGAAGATTGTAATATATCAATAAAGAGGAATAAAGTATGATATGTCATATCATATCAATAGGAAATAAAAACCATGATTTTTTAAAATTTTTTAACATTTATTTATTTTTGAGAGACAGAGAGAGACAGTATGATCAGGGGAGGGGCAGAAAGAGAGGGACACGCGGAATCTGAAGCAGGCTCCAGGCTCTGAGCTGTCAGCACAAAGCCCGACATGGGACTTGAACCCACAAACTGTGAGATCATGACCTGAGCCGAAATTGGACGCTCAATCGACTTAGCCACCCAGGCGCCCCAAACCATGATTTTTAAATGTACTTATATGACTTAATTTCTTAGAAGTCTGATACCTTATGCTAGATGTATAGGTAATACCCTATTCTCTTTTCATCTGCCAATATGAGGAATCAAGACTGGTATCTTGTTAGAGTGCCAGCATTTACCCAAAACAAAGCAATTCTAGAGAATTAGCAGCTTTCTTTTTTTTTTTAAGTAAACTGCACCCCCAATGTGGGGTTTGAACTCACAAACCCAAGATCAAGAGTTACATGTCTACCAACTGGGTCAACCAGGCACCTCATTAGGGGCCCTCTTTCAAGATGCTATAGCCAGGTCCTCTTCTCAGCTACTGGCCCTCCTTCCCACTTCCCTTTCTGCCTATCAAGAGAGTCTTGGCATTTGGCAGCAAGAGGAGTGAGTCAGGAGGACAATGGGAGCAGAAGAAGCAGAGGCTGCTGCTGACGGTTACGTGAGGTGGAGACATTTCACCCCAGTTCTAGGAAGACCCAAGCCTCACTTGCGGACCGTCTTGCTGAAGCCAGTCTCCCATCCCAGTCCTTCCCGGTTCTGCCTACCCAATGGCCTCTCCAGGCACTAAGGCGTTTCTTTTCCATTCATGGTTGTTCTAACCTATTTTTAAACTTACATGTATGTTTTTAGCATGTGGTGTGTGTGTGTGTATGTGTGTGTATAACGTTAAGAATAAGGGTTATATGCTTTGGGCCTCACTATCCTCCATCTCAAGAATTCCAAACGTTTGTTTAAATCCAAGTTAGTTAACATATAGTGTAATAATAATTTCAGGAATAAAATTTAGTGATTCCTCACTTACGTACAACACCCAGTGCTTATCCCAACAAGTGTCCTCCTTAGTGCCCATCCCCCAATCAGCCCATCCCCCACCCACCTCCCCTCCAGCAACCCTCAGTTTGTTTTCTGTATTTGAGTCTCTTATAGTTTGTCTCCCACTCTGTCTTTATATTATTTTGCTTCCCTTCCCTTATGTTCATCTGTTTTTTTTCCCTTAAATTCCACACGTGAGTGAAATCCTATATTTGTCTTTCTCTGACTGACTTATTTCACTTAGCATAATACACTCCAGTTCGTTCATGGTGCTGCAAATGGCAAGATTTCACTCTTTTTGATCACCGAGTAATATTCCATTGTGTGTGTGAGTACACACCCCATCTGCCTTATCCATTTGTCAGTTGATGGACACTTGGGCTCTTTCCATAATTTGGCTATTGTTAATATTGCTGCTATAAACATTGGGGTATAGGTGCCCCTTCAAATCAGCATTTTTGGATCCTTTGGCTAAATACCTAGTAGTACAATTTCTGGATCGTAGGATAATTCTATTTTGAATTTTTTAAAGAGCCTCCGTATAGTTTTCCAGAGCGGCTGCGCCAGTTTGCAATCCTACCAACAGTGCACAGCCTCCTTTACCACATCTGTGCCAACATCTATTGTTTCCTGAGTTGTCCATTTTAGCTATTCTGACAGGTGTGAGGTGGCCTTTCATTGTGGTTTTGATTTATATTTCCCTGATGATGAGTTATGTTGAGAATTCCAAATTTCTTTTCATCAAATGCTTCTGAATTAGAACTTTCTACTAAATTTAATCTATTCAGTAGAACCTCAAGTTTCCCTTTATTTTTTAAATTTATTATTGTTTATTTACTTATTTACTTATTTATGTAACCTCTGCACCTAACGTGGGGCTTGAACTCACGACCTGGAGATCAAGAGTCACATGCTTTTCTGACTGATCCAGCCAGGTGCCCCTCAAGCTTCCCTTTCAAGTGGCTTAAATATATCAAATACTTAATTAAAAATTTTTTTTTACTGTTTATTCATTTAGAGAGAGTGCGAGCAGGGAAGGGGCAGAAAGAGAGGGAGACACAGAATCCAAAGCAGGCTCAAGGCTCTGAGCTGTCAGCACAGAGCTAGACAGGGGGCTCAAACTCACAAACTGTGGGATCATGACCTGAGCTGAAATCAGATGCTGAACCAACTAAGCCACTCAAGTGCCCCTCAAATAGTTCATTGTTGGAAGCTACTGACTCAATGACATTTTTAACACTTCACATTTCCAGAAACAGCTATCAGATTTTACTAAAGAGGTTCTAAAGTCACACAAAACTTATTCAACACATTGCCTTGACTCTAGTGGCTGTCTTGTGAATTATTACTGTGGGCAGAAGCTATAGCATTACTCCATGACTTTTATTAGCATAGATTAGTGGTGACCAAAGCACTTCTTTTCCTAGGTGTCTTGTAGTGTTTTAGTCTTCAATTAGGCTAAGGTACTGCAGTGGCCATTCCTTTTTTAATTGTGAATATTCTGATTTCTACTGCTGCTTATAATACAAAAATAGACACTTCCTAATTATTTGCTCTGGCTAGGGGAATTATTTATTTTCAGAGCTGGTAATGTTTTATGACTCTTGTGAACAGGTCGGCATCATGGTTTTGCTGTTGTTCTAAATTTTGTTTTCCATTTCATTGTAACATTGAGCTAATACAGATATTGATTTTAGCATTTCATTGGGTATTCAGGTCAAGAAGATAACAGATCTCCTTTTTGAACTCTGAAAACAGAAGTCCTCTGAGGAGCCTCTAAGAACTAAATCCCTTCAAAGGTGAGAGTGCTGGTTCTTATCAGCTAAGTAAATCTAGATTAGGCTTCTTGTGATGTGTGATTTGTGTAGTTCTATACACTAACCGTGGAGTTGCTGGGAAAACAAACATTACTGACGGCCCCTCTCACCCTCTCCCCGGCCGCCCAGATACGCCTGCCAGAGGGGCCAAGGGAAGTGTCTGGGCAACGAACAGCTGTCAAATCCTTGCCTTGCCTTTGCTTCACACACACACACACACACACACACACACACACACACACACACACACCAGCATCCTCCAGAAGATTCCCTCCCTCTCAAAGATTGAGTCCCTCCATGAGCAAGCTCAGACATACTCAGGTTTATAGACAGAGGATACTTAATGACCTACATACCTCAACCAGCTGGAGCCCCGGGTGCATAAGACCAGGGGAAGAACTTAGTACTCTTTTTTGAAAGGGAATCAGATCAGTGTCAACCAGAACACTCTTTCTAAATAGAAAAATGTTATTAGTCATGAAAATGATTTCACCCATCATACTATAATCTCAAGTCTACGAATAAATATGTGATCCTAATAATAAAGATGATGATGATGATGGCTTAATTCTTATCCATCTAGGGGTCCATATTGCTTATTTGCAGAGTAAAGTCACATTCCAGAGGCAGAATTCAGCAGCCACAAATTTGAGAAAGTGTTTCCATTCTTTATCTTTATTCTGAAGAGCATTAGAGGGAGAGGACTCATCATCTGGGGCAACCCCTTCTGAAAGCTCCTTCCTCCACTCTCTGATTTCCCTGTACGTTCCAGGGTCTCTTCTATGTCAGCTCTAAAACCATCCCTCCAGGTTCGATCTGACACCGAACCCTTCCTCTTCCTTCCTGCTCTTACTGTGGTAGATGCCAGCCATCAAAACACACCCCCTTTCAGTGGAAGAGAAATGGAGACAACTGGACAGGCATTGTGTTAACCGTGTTACTGGACTGGGTTTTGGAAGTGGAGGATCAGGAAAGGCATCCCACTTAGTAACTTCTGCTGCAACACAATAGCTGTCCTTCATTATTCGACTATGACTATGTGACTACGACAACGCCACTATGAATTAGTCAATATTGGTTTCTCGTCACTGAAGTCTTACCAGCCTCATTACAACGGAGAGACATTTGAGCTTCAGAGAGATTAAGATTCCCACAGGCACGTTGCCTAAAAGTGGAAAAGTCAGGTTTTGAATCCAAATCTTTCTTCCTCCAGAACTTACACATCTGGACATGTCACTATGCCTATTATCTTAAAGAGTTAGTTCAAAGGAAACAAGTCATTTGTACACATCATTTAGATTAGATACTGACCAAAGCATCAAGGCACAAAAATATGAATATGATTCAGTTAGTTATTAACCATCAATGTAACAGACTTAAGTAATTGAAGTACTGTAAATTAATAAAAATTATGTTTATTTATTTTTGAAAGATAGAGAGAGTGCAACAGGGAAGGGGCAGAGAGAGAGGGAGAGATAGAATTCCAAGCAGGCTGTGTGTTGACAGCAGAGAGCCCGATATGGGGCTCAAACTCATGAACTGCGAGATCATGACTTGAGCCAAACCCAGACACTTAGCCGACTGAGGCCCCCAGGTGCCCGGCCATTGAAGCATCATAAAATAGATTGATAGAAAATTAAATGAAGTTTAGTATACATATAAATATAACCATTTAAAACTAAGCATACAGAGAATTAAAAATCATAAGAGTCCTAAAGATTACAAGATATGTCTATCAAGGTGACAGGAAGGGGGTCGTATTTCAGGACACTGAGATCATAACCTGAGCAGAAATCAAGTCTGATGCTCAACTGGCAAAGCTACCCAGGTGCCCCTGTAAGATTAAACTTCCAATGACCTCTGTTTGTCTGACAGCAAGATTGTCATTCCCAGGTGCACTGATTCTGCTGACCACAAGCTTTGCGAGCTCAGGTTCAAGCTGGGAGAGCTAAACTCTCATTGATCTGGTAGATGGAGACAATTCATATTTTTCAACTTCTTATCAATCTTGTTTTTACCCAAAACAGTGGAAGAACCTGAAACAAAACCAGCCAAACCTCTGCTCTCCTCCCTGCAGGGGGCACTGTGGGTTTGTCTAAAGGGAAGACCGGCAGTGACCACCCAGGGCAAAGTGGCCAATCGGTTTGACTTTCCTGCTCAGTCCACTCCCAGGACTGTTTCTCTGCTTTGGGGGCTGAGCGTTTGCTGCTCTCCTTCTCTCTGCTCCACCAGCCCACTCCGCTGGTCGACCCAGGAGAGAAGACTGGTATCCTATGAAGTGTGACTTGGGGAGATTTGTGTCAAATCTCAAAGCTTGGCTTCTAAGGGAAATGGAGACCCAAGTTAAGGGAAATCAAGGCACTGTTGAGAAGGCAGGGAAGATACATTCAGAGCCAGGCTCCCTCTGCAGCTCAAAATCACCTTTTTGCTGCTGATAAGGCTGCCTTCTTGAGAGGTTGCATCCTCAGAGGGAAATACTCTTTGTTTTTCTTTTAAATAATAATTCTGGCATTTATCGCTTTCGTGAAAGAGTGGATTTTGAAAAGGAGGTTTAACACAGTATATAAAATAGCCTGCTGTGCTCATATGTCAATCCATGCATTCTCTCTAAAGAAGTATCTCTTTATTCTAGAAGTGCAGTGGATTCTCTTTTTACCAGACAACTGGTGTGGAAGTTAAGGATTTAACAACTCTACCATTCTCTGACAGGTTCATTTAAAATTGGGTTTTGTTCTGTTTGATTTTGTTTTGTTTTCACAGTTCATCATAGGAGGTCTCACTTTACTCCAAATGTCAGGCTTTGTTTCAGACTCTGAGCTTGTAGAAGGTAAGGTATTCTGTGTGTTTGGGCAAGAGCTTGTGGTTGACGGTGTGGGATTCATCTATCAGTGGACTCCTAGGTACCTTCCATATCTTGGCTATTATAAATAATGCTCCAATGAACACAGGGATGCATATATCTTTTTGAATTAGTGGTTTTGTTTTCTTCAGATAAATACCCAGAAGTGGAATTGCTGGATCACATGATATTTCTGTTTTTAATGTTTGTGGAAACCTCATACTGCTTTCTATAGTGCTATGCCAATTTACATTCCCACCAACAGTGCACAAGGATTCCCTTTTCTCCGTATCCTTCCCAACACTTATTATTTCTTGTCTTTCTGATTATAGCCATTCTAACAGGTATGAGGTCATGGTTCATTGTGGTTATGACTAGCATTTTCCTGGTGACTAGTGATGTTAAGCCTTTTCATACCATTGGGCGTTTGTATGTCTTATTAATGCCTTTTCAGATCTTTTACTGATTATTAATCAGATTTTTTTTGGCTATTGAGTTGTAGACATTCTTTATATATTTTGGATATTAACCCTTATCAGATATATGATTTGAAGATATTTTCTCTCACTCAATAGGTTGCTTTTTCTTTTTGTTGATGGTTTCCTTTGCTGTGCAGAAGCTTTTTAGCTTGATGTGGTCCCAATAGTTTATTTTTGCTTCTGTTGCCTTTGCCTTTTGGTGTCAAACGATTGTAAATGCTCTTCATAACACTGAATTATACACTTAAAAACTAGGGGTGCTAGTCAGTGGCTCAGGCGATTAAGTCTCTGACACCTGATTTTAGCTCAGGTCATGATCTCACAGTTTGTGAGTTCGGGCCCACGTCTGGCTCTGCACTGACAGTGTAGAGCCTGCTTGGGATTCTCTCTCTCTCTCTCTCTCTCTCTCTCTCTCTCTCTCTCTTTCTCTCTCTGCCCCCCACCTCAAAATAAAGAAGTAAACTTAAAAAATAGTTAAAATGGTAAACTTTATGCCTGTTTTATCACATTTAAAAAAATCACAAAACTAAGATCAACTTGGACTGTGTCTTCCTATAAATCAACTTGCCATTATTTCCAAACCTAAAATGCCCTTCCCAATATTTGCTCCTTATGTGTTCTTAGCCAGTCTCCTTGCCTGGGTCCTGAACTCTACATGGCCACCTGACCATGCCTGTGCCAGAATCACATTGAGCCCACAGCTGCCTGACCAGCCAGGATCCCTCCCTCTGCATCTGGCTTCACCCAGCTCCCTGGAAGGCTACCTTGCCCATGACTTGCACCCTCCATGTATGCCCCGCCCCTCTGCCTGTGATCTAGAGATTGTAATCATACTCTACTTTCACCCTCTGGCTTAGATTCTTTCATGGAGGGGCTTCGCCCTGCTGCCCTGTTTGAGGGCTGACAGAACAGATGCACTTCCCACCCACCTCTTCTGTCTTATTCCTGTTCCCAGGTTCAGCACACACGTGCCACATTTGTGAAGTCAGGCTGGAGGCACTGTTTGAACTAGCATTCTCTTCTTTTTCAATAGGTTTGGACTTTTGTGGAAAAATGGATAGTTACGATTTAGGAGGAAGTTATGTATTTACCATATTCAGCTATATGAATTGCCAATCAAAAATCTCAGTTCATTTATGATAAAGAACATTACATGGTATGTATTGGTTTAGAGATGACTACATCCCCATCCTGGTGACATGTCTCTGTTTCAGGGATAGAAACTACTGGGTCCAAATGTTCTGCTCTCTGCCTGCTTAGACCATTGAGTCTGCAATACAGCCTCAAAAACAACTAGTTGTTATGAAACATATCAAACCATAATACAATTCTTCATTACTTAAGAACAACAAATGGTAATATGCTCAGGTGGAGAAGACATTGCTTTCAGAGGAAAATCTTTGGATACTGAAAACATTCTTGACAAAGTATCCTATACACTCTGCCATCTTAAATATTTGTTTAGAGCAATGAGGATTCCACTAGGAGTAAATAAACTTAATGCCATTTTGACATGTCATTAGTTACTAGAAAGATATTCAAGGAAGCAACTGCTTATATTTAGTTAGTTTATTTAATTATTTTGAGAGAAAGAAAGAGACCATGGGGGGCGGGCAGAGAGAGAGGTAGAGTTCCATCCCCAAAACCATGTGATCATGACCTGAGCTGGGCTGAAGCTCAGCTTAGCCACTGAGCCACCCAGGTGCCCCACAACTGCTTTTATATTTATTAATTCATACATGGATTCCAAAAATACTTTTTAGTGTCTACTATGTGTCAAGCACTGTTCTAGGACTGGTTATAATGGCCAACATATGAGGGTGAGTCTGAGTTTCTATTCCTTTTCTTTCTACTCATGGAGTTTACATTTGAAATATTCTTGATCCCAGGCACCCCTAAAACTTGAATGTTATGGAAGTTGTCTGAGGCTGGCCAACAAGGACAGACACACTGGGAACCCTCCTCTTCTAAGCCCAAACAGTCCTATTTCTCCCCCTTAGATGGTTTCTCTTACTCCTGACACGGGTTCTCACATCCACCCGAAACAATGTCCATTGGTGAAGTCTTGCAAAAAAAAAAATAACCTTCCATAAACTGTAATAACACCTGTCTGCCCCCAAATAGGATTGACTGCTCTTTTTTTCTCTTTTAGTAAACCTAAGAAATCAGTAGAATTCTGAAATTTGAATATGTAAAATCTTTTATTTTTGGCTTATGTGAATCATAAATCATTAGAGAAATTAAATTAGCTTTACAATATTCCTTGTAGAAAAAAAATCAATTTTCTTTTAGTCTCTGCCATATAAGTTGCAAATTGGCTGAAGAGATTTTGGCAAAAGGCAAATCTATCATTATCATCTTAGGATTTACTGGAGGTAAAAATGGGACCAGTAGTTAGAACCTATAATATAGAATATATTTTAGTGTTTATACTTTCAGTGAAACTGTGTATAACAAGGCAACCAACCCCTGCTGGAAATAAGAATTTAGAGTAGCAGGATAACTTTAGGATCCACTAAGTCCATTCTATTTGAGAATTTTTTTAAAAAACAGTTTTTATGAAACTAGTCATCCTTTTTTTTAATGTTTTATTTATTTTTGAGGGGGGGGGCAGCATGAGCAGGGGAGGGTCAGAGAGAGAGGGAGACACAGAATCTGAAAACAGGCTCCAGGCTCTGAGCTAGCTGTCAGCACTGAGCTTGAGTGAGGCTCGAACCCATGAACTGCGAGATCATGACCTGAGCTGAAGCTGGACTCTCAACCAACTGAGCCACCCAGGGGCCCCAATTCTAGTCATCCTTAACATAAAAAAGCTAATTAGTCAAGGAATAATTTAAAAAAAAATTGTGCAAGCCCAAAGCGATTGCCTATGTGGGCAAATGAAAAAAAAGTAGAAATTTCCCTTTGTAGCTATAATTTGGAAAGAAAATTTCTAAACCATACAATTTACAAAGAATTCCTCCTTCTTCTTTCGGAGAAGACTTGGACTTGATATAACCCATACTGATGATGTGGAATTTTGAAAAATTTCAGCAGGACACTAACAGCACAGGTACTAGGAGTGCTGAGTAACAAGCATATCAATCCTGCTCCAGGACTGAAAACACCGACAGCAAGCATTTCCTGATTTCATCAGTAATCTTCTTGCTGCTATAGCAAATCATCACAAAGTTAGTGTCTTAAAACACACAAGTATTCTCTCAGTTCTCGAGCTCAACGGCCACAAGGAGCCTTGCAGAGCAGGGATCACGTCCTCGACGCACCGCTGGCACTCATCCCGTCAGCGGATTCCTTAGGCCCTGGCCCGAGGGGGAGGCGCGGTAGGCGGGGAGTGAGAAATCAAACAGGCAATAAGATGTGCCTGGGGAGGAAAACTATCCTTTGGTTCCTACTTCACCCACATGTTCAGATATGCCAGGACAAACGTTTATTCTCACCGCCACTTTTTGCCAACAGTTCTAAACTCAGCAGCCCCTGATCCAGTTTGGAAACAGGAGCGTGGATGCTGCAGAATGGAACAAAAGGCTAAGAGGGTAAGGGAGTGAGCGCTGAGAACGGGATGTGGGTTGGAGAAAGAATTAGGAGTTCAGTGAGGCACAGATCAACTCTACAGCTGGTATTTGCCAATTAATACTATAGCTGTGAAATAAGAAAAAATATATAGCAAGTTAGTGATTATTTCTGGGTGAAATGCTTACTAGTATAATTGTTATAAGTATTGCTTTTTTTTTTTTTACAGAATATCATGCTCATTAACAACTTTTTAAATTGACAGGATTTAGGTAGTGAAGCTGATAATTAACTGGTACCATATATATCTTGTAACTGAAAAATAATATAAGAGCGCTGGGGTGGCCCAGTTGGTTAAGTGTCAGACTCTTGATTTCAGCTCAGATCCAGATCTCAGGCTCACGGGATGGAGCCCCACTGAGCTGACTGCATACAGCCTGAGTGGGAGTCTCTCTCTCCTTCTCTCTGCTCCTCCCCAGCTCATGCTCCTGTGTGCAAGCATATTCTCTTTCAAAACAAACAAACTTGAAAAAATGTAAATTTAGTTCCAAAGATGTAATTACACACAAAACTTGCAACTTCTTTTGGAAACCTGACTGATGGCGTTTGACATACTTCCAATTATTTTTAAAATCTGTTTTTTGTTATAATATGACAAATCTGAGGGTGTTTAAAAGTAAACATTAGGGGGGCCTAGATGGCTTAATCAATTGAGGGTCTAACTCTTGATTTTGGTTCAGTTCACGATCCCAGGGTCATAGGATCAAGCTGTACATTGGGCAGCAAGCTGAACTTGGAGTCTGCTTAGGATTCTCTCTCTCCCCCTACCCCTTTCCCCTGCTCATGTGCTCTCTCTCTGAAATTAAAAAAAAAAAAAGTTTTTAAAGTAGGCATTAATTTTTTTTAAAGTACAAGTTAATAGGAATTTTAAAACTGCTTCATAAACATTTTATTAAAATCTGTGGAATGCTGATGTACAGAATTCCAGACCATTGCCAATGAACAAAAATTATAAAGATAAACCTGGTTCTAATTTATTTCGAAGCCCTCAGATCCAAAACCCATAAATCCAAAATATGTACTGTAAAGATCTTTCAGTGAGTTATAAAATGTTACCATTGGTTCATGGGGTAAAATGCAACTAGCTGTTTGACCAATCAAAACTTGAGCACAGTACTCCAGGAATAAAACTCAGAGATCTACCACTTCTTGGTGCATAGTTGGATTTATAGCCTGGAGGAGCTAAGAGGGAGATGGGTGTTTGTTTGTTTGTTTGTTTTTAGGACATTCAGGTATCATATCTATTATTGCAATAGAGACATTGCCAAGGAGCAATTTTCTGGCAGATGAGCATTATCTTGGATAAATGCACAGTCCTCAGCACTCTGTCCTGGTATCTGCTCCGAAGAGTGAATCAGAGGCTAAGCACAGAGATGGGAACAGAGGCAGAGAGTTACTGACCAATGATGAATGAGCCCTGTGTGACTCTGGAGACCGACTCATCCAAATGCTGGATCCTCCTCAGTAACCTGCTAGTATCTCAAGTAGTTGAGGGCCTCTTTGGTCTCTTGATATATGTATGTTACATCTCTACGAAGCTCATCTACTCAATGCATAGACACGTTTAAAGTATTCTGAGGTTGGCTGACCTTATCAGTGTTTTGTTAATTCTCTGGTTTTCATGTTAGATGGTCATATTTTCTGACCTTACCCTTAAATTTTTAGATGTTTTCTTGCATTGCTCTGCAGATTGGCTATATATCTTTGTATTCAACTGGAAATCCCGACTTATGGTTTGTTTACCTACCACACCAAGAGCACATGATACCTTAAAGGCAAACTATGTAACTTCCCAGCTTTAAAACCCTTTGATGATTTCTGCTTTTCATGTACTAAAGCCTAAACTTCTTAGGATGGTGGAAAAGTGCTTCATGGGCTGACCTCTGCCTTTCCCTCCAGTCTTACCTTTTGCTATGGACTCAACCCTTCCTCTTTCATGCTAAGGCCATGTGTAACTTTTCCAAGGTTCCTCTGACATGTTGTAAGATTTCACACCAATCCTCCCTGCACACACATGCCTGGGATGTCCCTGATCTCCCTGCTGACCTGGAAATACTTTTTCTATGAAGTCTTTTCAGTCTCCTCAAGTTTCGGAATCAGTCACTCCATCTTTGTTATAAATATTTCTATCACAGCATCTTCAGCATTATATTTCATGTACTTATTGATATATGTGTCTGGACAGCAAGATGTTGTGTATCTTTAGTGCCTGAAACAGTCCTCGGCATATAGCAAGCACTCAATGAATATTTGTTAAAAACAAGAACAAAAATCCTAAATCTATACATTTTCAGTCTATAGCACTGAAAGGACAGAGGAGAAAAAAGGAGAAAACGAGGTTATATGATAAAATCTTTGAAAGATGAAGTCAAGAACTGTCAGATATTGGAAAATTCCCCGGACTAGAGAAATAAATATGATGGAGAAGAAATTTTTGAAGTAGATTAAATGCTCTGATAATCTATCATATTTTATCTCCCAAATTATAATTGTGCATATTTCCAAATTTCTTTATCATTCCTTTAAAAAAATTTGTTTAAGTTTATTTATTCCAAGAGATAACACATGTGGAGGAGGAACAGAGAGAGAGGGAGGGAGAGAGAGAGAGAGAAGAGAGAGTCCCAAACAGGCTCCACACTGCCAGCACAGACCCCAATGTGGGGCCTGAACCCATGAACCACAGATGACCTGAGCCAAAACCAAGGGTTGGATGCTTAACTGACCAGGTGCCCCTACTGTTCCTTATTTTATCTAAGTTCTACCTTCTAGAATTTTCTTTCTTTCTGAAGTATATCCTTAGGAAAATGTCTTTTTCTTTTGTAATGTGTATTCTTTTTCTCCTTTTTTTTTTTAATTGAGTATAGTCGGCACACAATGTCACATTGGTTTCAGGGTACAGCACAGTGATTCGACAAGTTTATATGTTATGCTTTGCTCCCCACAAGTGTAGCTACCATTGGTTCCCATAAGTCACTACAACACAACCACTATTTTATGCTGTGACTTTTGTTCCCGTGACTTATTCACTCCATAACTGGAAGCATGTGTCTCCCCGCCTCCTTCACCTACTTTTTCCCAGCTCTTGACCCCCTTCCCTCTGGCAACCATTAGTGTGTTCTCTGCATTTATAGGTCTGATTCTGGTTTTTGTTCATTTATTCGTTTTCTCCTTTTTTTTTTATATTCCACATATGAAGGAAATAATGGTTTGTCTCTCTCAGTCTGCCTTATTTCACTTAGCATTTTACCCTGTATTTCCATCCATGTTGTCTCAAATGGCATAAGCTCATGCCTTTTTGTGACTGTGTTCATATTCCATTATATCCTATCATTCCATATAATACCCACTATATCACCATTATTTCTGATATATCATTATATTAGCATCCATTATATCCACCACAGCCATTGTATTATGGTGTATATATATGGATATATACACCACATCCTTCTTTTCCCCCTCATCTATTGATGGACATTTAAGATGCTTCCACTTCTTGGCTATTATAAATAGTACTGCAATAAACACAGGGGCCCATATAACTTTTCATATTAATGTTTTCATTTTTTTCCAGGTAAATATCTACTAGTGTAATTATATCATGGGTACTTCTGTTTTTAGTTCTTTGCAGAATCTCCATTTCGTTTTCCACAGTGACTGCACTAATTTACATTCCCATCAACAGTGTACAAGGGTTCCTTTTTTTTCCCACATCCTTGCCAACATTTGCTATTTCTTGTCTTTTTTATTTTAGCCATTCTAACAGGTTGTAAGGTTATATTTATTTCATTGTGGTTTTGATTTGCGTTTCCCTCGTGCTAAGTGATGTTGAGAATCTTTTCATGTGTCTGTTAGCTATCTGTATGTCTTCTTCGGAAAAATGTCTATTCAGGTCCTCTGCCCAGAAAATGTTTTTCTTTTGCTCACATTCTTTTTTAAATTAAAAAAAAAAAGTCTATTTATTTTTGAGAGAGAGAGAGAGAGAGAGAGAGAGAGCACAAGCAGCGGAAGGGCAGAGAGAGAGGGAGACAGAATCTGCAGCAGAGTCCAGGCTCTGAGCTGTCAGCACAGAGCCCATTACAAGGCTCGAACCCATGAACTGTGAGATCATGGCCTGACAGAAGTTAGATGCCCAACCAAGCCACCCAGATGTCCCTTTTGCTCACATTTTTGAATCATAGTATAGCCAGGTAAATTATTCTACTTTGATGTTACTGCTGCTCAACATCTTGAGGATATTATATTTTTCACCCTATTCTGACTTCTATTGTTGCTTTAAGAAGTCAGTTGGTTGTTAGCTCTTCAGAGATAATCTGTTTTTTCTCTAACTGTACATCTCTTTTTACTTATCTTAATTGGGATTTACTGTGCCTGCTGAATCTGAAGGTGGATGCCTGCATTTAATCAATCCTAGAAATTTATACACATACACATTAAAATACATATTATATTTCTTATGTAAAAATATGTATATATATATGTTAAGAAGTGCACATTAAAATAATTTATTGAGGTGAAATCCATATAATAAAATTAACCATTTTAAAGTGAAGAATTCAGTGGCCTCTTGTATTTTGGAATATTGTCTCTGCTCTATTCTATTTTTTCTGTCAGGAACTCCATGTTATATTAGATTTTCACATTTTATCCTCCATGATTCTTATATCTCTTTCACACTTTCTGTCTCTTTGTGCAATGTGCAATTTCTTCAGTTCTATCTTTGAATTCAACAAATCTCTCTTCAGCTATGACTATTCTGCTTGACCCATCTACAGAATTGATATTATTTTCTTGTGATAAGAGCTTTTATGATCAACTGTAACTTCCAAATGTGCAATACAGTATTATTAACTACAGTCACTATGTACAGTCCCACGATTTTTAACTTAAATTTGGTGCATTTTGACCTCCTTCACGATTTTTGAACACCCCCCCCCCCCACTTAACCCCACCCCTGCCTCTGGCAAGCACCCATCTGTTCTCGGGGTTGGTTTGTTAGTTTTAAATTCCACATAGAAGTGAAATCACACGTTTGTATGCATATTGTATGAGTATTTGTCTTTCTCTGACTTCATCCATTAATAGACACTTAGGTTGTTCCACCAGTAATATTTTTAATTTTTAGAAGTTATGTTTGGTTCTTTTCCAAAACTTCCTAATCATTTTACTGAGAATTATACTAGGATATTCTTTACTCATATTTTTGATACCTTTAAAGCAACCACAATGAAACTGACAGCTGGCCTCTGTGAATATTTATTTTACATTATTCCAGTAATAATTTCAGTACCCAAAATCCTTTCATGTTTTATTCAGCCTTTTTAGTTTCTGATGACTTCTGCCGATGGCGGCCTCTTTCCTCGCGGGAATTGCCAGTTCGCATTGGGAGCTCACACCTGGCTGACTCGGGGGACCCTGGGCTCTGTGCTGAGGGCATACTTCTCCACAGAGGACGTGTATTTGATTCTCCCAGGTGCTGCCTAACACCACCAAACTGACACTCCTTTAAGTTTCGGTATTTCCTGGATGTTGTAGGCAGTGTAGTTTGAACCACAAATCCAAGTAAAAGGGTCACAGTGTTGTACCCAGATTTTAATATCGCCCCAAAAAACCAGAGATTACCAGGGAGGCCGAATCACGCATGCAAAAGCAAAGGGCTTTATTACAGGCTTACATGAGCACAGGCTCACAGACTCCACCAACGTACTGGATCCACGTGGAGTGAGCCCCGAACAAAGGCGGGGTAGAGCTTTTATGAGTTTGGGAAGGGGGAGTTACAGGAAATTGTGACATAGGTACAGTGACCCAATCATTATTATACAATATTATTGACAGCAGGTTTAACCATTCACATTGCCTAGAGTATTTGTTACTTTTGGCGGGACCCAATCACACCATTTAGAGTATTGACCAATCACAGAGTGGGCCCAGGACCCTCACGCAGGGCGTGACTAGTCTTAGCCGCCATCTTTAGGCCCGCCCTTAGAAACGTTAAAGGTGTTAGCTGGCCTTTCCTGATTGGGTGTTACGAGGGTGGTCCCTTCTGCCTTGGGCAATGCGTGCCCTTCTATTGTCTCATGCAGTCAGTTTCAGACCTGCGTCCTTACAACAGTTTAAAATTCTCACATGAAAGTTCCCAGTTTTTATTTTACTTTTCTACTTATAGCAGGAATTAAAATACAGTCTTCTGGTTTTCTCCCTTTTCCGAGGGCAACTTGTTTCTTCTCTTACCTTGCTATTTTAATGAGGGCATAGTCTTCTGAGTGCACCAATTATTTGCCAGGGCCTTGATTCTAACTCTGCTTTACTTAGGCTTAAGGCCTTTCTTTCTTATTCCAGAGCAGTCATTAAAAACTAAGGCTCTTTTTAACTTTTTAAAGTTAAACTTTTTAGTTTGAAATGTTCTTGTGTGGGAATGATTTTTGCAGTGCCATATCACTAAAAAGAACTAAGGTCTTTGACAATGGACACAGCTCCTAGATCATTTCATATTATATATGTTTAAGAAAAAGAGGAATTATTATTAACAAATCATATAAAATCTGGTTATAATTTTCTTAGCATTTTTTGTTAGAGAACAAAAATATAAACTAGTCGATATATAATGAAAGTTGATGTGTGTAAAGAAATTTTGAGAAGAGTTGTATTTTAGGATAAAATACATCCTATGCAGATACAGTGTTTATCCTAGTAGGACAGCCATAAGACTAATACAGCAATTTGATACTTACTAATAAGTATCATTAGATTGGGGCACCTGGGTGGCTCAGTTGGTTAAGCGTCCAACTTGGCTCAGGTCATGATCTCATGGTTCATGAGTTCAAGCCCTGCATTGGGGTCTGTGCTGTACCCTGGAGCCTGCTTCAGATTCTGTCTGTCTGTCTGTCTGTCTCTCTCTCTGCCCCTCCCCAACTCACACTCTGTCAGTGTCTCTGTCTTTTAAATAAACACTAAAAAAATTAATATAAATACCATTAGATTGCCATGTTCAGTTAACACCCTTAAGATGTACTTTTTTAATATATATTGTTAATGGAAATTGGCTCTGACACATGAGTATATAGATGTACATTGAGAGTAGTCCACAGAAAACTTATAGTTTAAACCATATGAAGTCAATACAGATCTTTGAAAAAATTCCACTAAAAAGGAATGGCCTATCTCTTAAAGGTCATGTAATACAAGCTCCATCTAATTCCTAATCTGTCATGTTTCACATAAGTTCCATTCTCATTAATAGATTGGTGAAGGGTATGCCACTTTTTAGATACTACCACTTATTTTTCTTTTCAGATTGCTATTAAGTGGGAATAAATTAGCCACTGTTCATGTAAATATTTTGGTAGAGATTATAAACCTCTGCAGGACTTCATGGTTTCGAGGATAGAGTCCAGGAACAGAATCTCCTAAGCGTATCTAGTTTAGATTTACTTTGAGGAACCACTAACTCATGCATAGGGGCCAAAGGGAAGCTAGAGTCCCTTGAGACAGCTTCTCTATTTCAGTATTTGCAGAACTTGCGAGGGAGTTGTTGTGAATCCTAACATGTTGTGGTGAAAAGCTCCTGCTCTGTAAACATGAAAGCTAAAACACATGTAGATTTTCAGGGTGCTTATTAATAAACTGACTCTATGCAACCACCACCACCACCACCACCACCACCACCACCATAACAACAACTAAAGCTCTAGTTCCTTGCTGTTCAGATATCCAGAGATCCACTGAGACCTTGTAGCTAGATTAGCCCTCAGATTTTTGTCTTTTCTTTATGTGAGATCCCTTGGCATTCTCTTACTTTTGTATGACCTTGGCTACACATTTTCTGTGAAATATATCTGGCATCTAGCTGTTCTGTTACAGCAGGATTAAAAAACAAAACACCAGTCTGCCCTACTAGTCTGCTAGGCACAGACCATCTGATTCTTGATTAGGTAAGTGTGATGTTTTGTTAAATTCAAAAATAAGCACATCCATCAAATCGTTGTTAACGATGGTCTCCTTCATTCCTGACCAGTAGTTTGTCCCAAATATATATGTTCTGTCAGCTGACATTTTTGTTCATCATATGGCTTCAGAATTTCAACCACGTAAGAGAAATAGTATCACACAGCTCTACATGTCCTTTTAATTTTCTTTTCAAAGAAAATTTAGATAATATACTATTTGTAACTTGGTACCTTTTAGAGAATGTTTTTCTTTATCTTAGCAAACAAATAAAAAAAATCTCTGAAGCCTCCAAAACTCTAAATTATTTCTCCTGAAACTTCCATGATATCTCCTTAGTGAAGTAAATCTGAAAAGCTTTGCAGACAAATGTTTGAAAATGAATTTTATATCATTTCTACATCTCGCAAGGGGAATTATCTCTAAAGAGATCAATCTCAATGACTTGGCAGCTTTATTAAACTTTAGTCACCTTTTCAATATTTTCATTGTTGAGGAGAACATATTCCCATAAGGTAAAGATTCAGCCACCTAGGGCTTGAAAGATAAATATATAATATTCATAAAGGTCATGTAATCCTTACATAGTGGTAGAGTAATAACAGAATTAAATAGTACTGTGAACACTGAATCTATCAGTGATGTACTTCGGCAAACTGTACCAGCAGAATATCAGTAGAAAACTGATTCAGAATAGTTGGGAAGACAAAGCTTCAAATCTAGTTAATCCTGAAATGCTATTTAATTACTCAAATCACTTGTCATACTAATTCACATTCCTTCTATAACAAGGAAAGAAAGACAATAAAAAAAACAAGAACACATGATTGAGGTATAATTAGCATACAAAAATTTGTATATATTTAATATATACAACTTAATTAATTTGGGAATAAATATACAACAGTGAAACCTCACCACAATCGACATCAAAACGTTTCTATCACCTCCAGAAGTTTCCTCCTGTCTTTTTTTTTTTTTAGTGATAATAACACTTACATAAGATACAGTCTCATAGCAAATGTTTAAGAATACAATATGATCTGTGTTCAATTCTGTCTCTTATGAGATAATGTTAAAAAATCCTTTCAAGTGGTTATTAGCACTACAGTCTATCTTGGGGATTCTCCAATTGATTAGAGTCACTCTGTAATTGGTATGTTCTATGTTTTAATATTGGTGTGATACTTTTTAACATCAAAAATAGAATATATATGTTTTAATCCTCTGTTCTAAGTTTAGTTTATTGCTAAAGCTGTTTACTCTGTTCCAAGCTGTTCTTCCAACACTTGAACACAGATGGATAACATCGCATGCGGGCTATATTAGAGAAGGTTTTCATTACAGATGTTTTTGAAGTCACTGAATCAGGGACTCTTACACAAAGAAGTTGATAAAGAACTGGGTTTCTCCCTTTTGTTATATGGTGCTAGAGGAAGCATTGCTTTTTATTGACATGACTGGATTAGTTCTTCACTGAGTAAATGTGGCTCCAAAATAATGTTGCAGTGTCAAAGTCCTGTTGCAACTTGAGAGAAGTCTCTCTTACCTTGGAATCTCAGTGGCTACCAGAGACCATTGGTTCTAATGAGTGGGGACTTTAAGTGTTAAAGGAAGGTTTGGATAGTGTTGCATTTAAAACTCAGGGTAGAGAAAATTAGAAGTGGAGGAGCGAAGATGGTGCAGAGGAAGGGAGCTCTGTAAACTTCATCTGCCCCATCTATTGACTGAGAAGGACATTGCTCTCATCTGCAAGAGTGGAAGGAGAAAATACGGACTCCAGAAAGAAGACAACCTCAAGGATACCTGAGTGAGTGAGTGCGAACTGGGGAGATCAGAAAATGGGCCAGCCAGAGATGGGCAGGGGAGGTGGGAGCCCCAGCCCAACGTGGGGCAAGCGCGCAAAGCCCGAGAGACAAAGGGAAGAGACAGAGAGACTGAACATGCTAATAGTACTGTCTCTGGGGAAGAACGCTTAACCGCGCTTGGAGAGAGAAGCTCACTCCATAGATAACTGCTGGGTAGCCCAAATCCCAAAACTGGGTAATGGCGCAAGGGAAAGAACAGCTTCCTGCCCTGCGCCATCTTGGCGGGGAGTCAGTGGCCACAGCAGTGGCGGTGCCAAGGGCGCTCACTTCGACCTCGGTTTTGGGAGCAGGAGCACGCACCTCATTTCCACGGCGCATCTCGCCCCCAGCATTGGCTGCACGAGTCCTGAACCCCAAGTGCCAACAGGGAAAGGATAGCCCCCACCTCTGTGCAATCCCGGCAGGGAGTTGGTGGCGGTGGAGGCCTGGGTGCGTGCTCAGGCTGCAGGAGCTTCCAGCTCATTTCCGGCAGTTCCCAGTGTCTCCGGCAACAGCTGCGCACTCATTCCTCCCGCAACGCGATTGTGATCCCGGCTGGGGGTTGGGTCTGTGACAGCATACACTTCACCTCCTGCTGCGCATCTCACCTCAGGCAGGGGCAGCCGAAATCCCTGCCTGAGCCAAGACAAACCGATTCCTCCCCCTAAGAAGCCAGCCACCAAAGCAAATACATCTCATCTGTGGTAGCACAAAAGTGCATGGACTGGAACTTTGAACTGAGGCGGGCCTGGAAAATACAACTCGGCTCAAGCGTAGCACAAGGAGATTGTACTCATTAAAGTGGCCTACAATTTGTAGTTCAGCTGTGCTTGATGTGCCACCTATCTAATCTCTGCAGAAACCAAGGCGGAGCCTCTGAGAGCAGCCTCCGAGACCTATCACACCAAACCATGCCTATCCACGAGGGGGAGCTGCTGGTGTTTTTTAAAAATAATTGTTTTCTTTTTTTTTCTTTTTTTCCTTCACTATTTTCTTCTTTTTCTGTACATATTTTTTATTATTATTACATTTTTTTACTTAAAATTTTAAAAATTTTAACTTCTTATTTTCCTTTCTCCTTTCTCCCTTTTTTTTTACCTTCTTGCAATCCAGATATATTCTCCTATATCTCATCCCTACCTCCCCCCTCAACTGATCATACACTTTCAGACTGTCCACTGTCCTTTGTTGTCTCTGACCCCCTCTATTTATTTTTCTTTTTTTTCTTCTTTTTTCTTCTCTTCTTTTTGTCTCTTTCCTCTCCATTTTCTTTCTTTTCTTTCCCCCTTTTAATTTGTTTGTTTGTTTAATTTGTCTGTGTGTTTGTGTGTTACTGTTCCCTCTGTGTTTGTCTGTCTGTTTTCCTTCTTAGGGCTACACTAAGAAACAAGCCAAAGTGTGCATGACAGCAAGTCCCAAATATTGTTGAAAAGGGAAATAAAATATTCGAAGCCACAACAAGAGAAACTGAGAGACACCATTAAAAGTATTTCCTGAAACGACAGGCCCTGGACAGCCAATAAGCCTCCTTTAACAGAGAAATACTAACAGGTGCACAGTGCACAAAGAGCTTTCTGAAGGTGAAAAGAGATAGAAAACTAGCAAAAATGACAAAACAAAGGAACTCTCCCATGAAGAACCTCCAGGTGGAAGTCACAGCCATAGAACTGTTCAAGGCAGATCTAGACAACATACCAGATCAAGAATTTAAAAAACTAGTCATAAAATTAATTGCTGGGGTTGAGAAAAGCATCAAAGAATAAACTGAGACAATGACTAGGCACTTTGAAAATAGGTGTGATGAGTTAAAAAAGGCTATAGATGAGGTGAATAACAAACTGGAGGCAGCCACCTCAAGGATTGACGAGGCAGAGAGAAGAATAGGTGAATTAGAAGATATAGTT